>NW_023270377.1:36343646-36464095 GCF_011800145.1 Mirounga leonina
AAAAAAAAAAAGAAGAAGAAGAAGGTAGCGGGAGGGGAAGAATGAGGCGGGGGAAATCGGAGGGGTAGACGAACCATGAGAGACGATGGACTCTGAAAAACAAACTGAGGGTTCTAGAGGGGAGGGGGGTGGGAGGATGGGTTAGCCTGGTGGTGGGTATTGAGGAGGGCACATTCTGCATGGAGCACTGGGTGTTGTGCACAAACAATGAATCATGGAACACTTCATCTAAAACTAATGATGTAATGTATGGGGATTAACATAAGAATAAAAAAAATTTTTAAAAAAAGAAAATAGAAAAACATAAACAAGAAAATAAAGTTCATTTTCCTTACTTAAAAATAATCACTATTAATATTCTGCTAACAGTTTAGATGTGTGATGTGTATACATATAAATACAATTTAAATCCTATAGTGTATATTTTTTTTGTAGCTGGACTTTTTCACAAAATATGTTATGAGAAGTTTTCCATACCATTAAATATTCTTCTAATGCATGATTTTAATGGCTTCAAAAGAGTCCATAATATTGGTTTACTATATTTTAACTAATAGTTCTATGTTGACATTAAACATAAATGTTTATGTATATCACTATTGCCTTAACATAAATTCAGAAAACAAATACATAAATCAAGTGGGAAAAACATTTTAAATTATATTGCCAAATTTATCTCCCCCAAAATTATGCCAGTTTATTTTCCTAGTAGAGGTAAATGGATGAGAGTATCCATTACCTTAAATTCTCTATCAGAGGTACTATTTTTTTAGTGCCAATGAGAGAGGGAATATTTTACTACATTTCTTTAATATCTTTAATTAAAAACTTATTTTAAGGTTAAATATGTTTTTAGATTTTCATTTTTTTAGGGGGGAAGAGATACATGAATTGCCTGTTCACCTCTGAAGCAAAGAATATTTGTTATCCCCTAATAACTCTCCTCTCTCTATTTCTTAGTAACAGAAGAGATAACTTTTAGTTGGGCACATAGCCCCTTGAAATAAAGACATTTCCCATTCTTCTTTGCAGCTAAGTGTAGCTATGTATTAACTCTAGGCTGATGAAATATAAGCAAAAATGATCTATGCTATTTTGGAGAAATGTCCTTAAAGGCAAAAGATATGCCCTCTTTTTCTCTTCATCATTCTTGATGGTTGAATGCAGATGTTATGGTTGGAGCTTCAGCAGCCATTTTGGACCATAAGGATAAGGGTCACACTATAGAGATGGGAGAGCAGAAAACTAGAGGGAGCCTAGGTTCCTAAGAACTTTACAGAAGTTCCATCTTGGAAGGTTGGTCTCCAGATTTTTATTTGAAAGAGTAAAACTGTATTTTTAAGCCATGATTGTGTTGCACTGTTTGTTTTATCAAGCTGTACTTAAACTTAATTGATGTAAGATTTTTTTCTCCATATTTTTTCTTACTGATTTCTTTTTCATCAACAATTTATTTTTTAGAGAGAGAGAGAGTGAACAAGCAGAGGGAGGGGCAGAGGGAGAGAGAGAATCTTGAAGTAGACTCCCTAGTGGGCTCCATTCCAGGACCCTGAGATCATGACCTGAGCCACAATCAGGAGTCAGCTGCTTAACCGACTGAGCCACCCAGGTGACCCTTCTTACTGATTTTTAAGTGCACTTTCTATTTTAAGGATAGTTACACTTTATCTGGTATATATGTTACAAATTTTTCAAGATTTTCATTTGCTCCTTAATTTTTTATGGAATTAGGAGGCAAAAATATAATTATTCTTAAACTTAATTACGACATAAATTACATTATACATTCAGAAAAATCATTTAACAGTGTTAGCTTAGAAATACAAATTCCAGGGGCGCCTGGGTGGCTCAGTCGGTTAAGGGTCTGCCTTTGGTTCAGGTCATGATACCCGAGGTCCTAGGATAGAGCCCCTGCATCTGGCTCCCTGCTCAGTAGGGAGTCTGCTTCTCCCCCTTCCTCTGCCCCTCCCACTACTTGTGCTCTGTGCTCTCTCTCCCTCTCAAAAAAAAAATAAAATCTTAAGAAAAAAGAAATACAAATTCCAGAGAAATATTTTGTCGCAAATATCATAAGGCAGCACTGAGAAGCATATGTTCATTTCTTACAGGTACACAATTAAATGGTTATGTTGCAGGCCAAAGTCATTTAGATGATTAGAAATTGTGTATATTTTTGAAGACTTAATAATTCATTCCTTACTAATGCAGAGAATTTCTGTTTGTAATTTGTGGGGCTCTGGGTTCAAAGCATTGCCCCAGAAGTCTTCCCTGGGCCTTAAGGGAAGCTGAGCGGGCCAGGTCTGCCTGCTACTCCCAATGTGATTTATTCATTAGAGTTCTACAAAAGAGTCCCTGCTAGATGACTTCCCCCCCAGCCCCCCACACACACAGATAAGAAATCTAGAGTCACAATTTCCTACCAGATCATAAGCAGCCAGCATTTTTTTCTGCACATCTGGAATTGCCCCCAGAGGCTCCAGATAAGGAAAGTTGTCTTTCATCACAAGAGAGACTGAAGGAGTATTATCACTGGTGATGAGCCGAGAGGACAGGGTCAACAGGCACTGTTTCAGACTGACAATTGGAGGAAGTCCACACAGTTCCTTAATAGACACTATGGCATTCTGTGGGGAAGCAAACATGCAATTAGACTTCTGACCACATGACACATCACCCCCAGCACTTCTAGGTTTACACAAAAGTATATTCATTAAAAGTATACCCTCTGATACATATGTAATTTGGAGGAAACTGGATTATAATCAACCAGAAGTGTAACGTGCACCAAGAAAGCACACAGAACTAATTCACTATCATACTTCATCTTTGTCAATTTTTAGCAACTGCCACAAAAGTGCCATAAAGCAAAGCTGATTGTGAACCAAGGCTACACAGTGCTTTTCAAAACAGAGCATTGGAATATTCACACAAATTAGCCTTGGCTGGTTGTGAATATCTTATTCGATTTGTATCATGATGATCATAAAAACATGCCAGTGATTATACATTGGAGTACATCTCCTTCGGGCTTTTCCCCTCAAGGTAGCAGGCTGCAATTACTCACAGATGTGCATTCGACTAACCATCAATTGTATTTCTCTGTCATCCCATCAGAAATGCACCTGACAGATGCACATACTAAAACAAATTTCATGTAGAGCTACATTTGTCCATGTTTTACAGGTTTTTAAAATTCATTTGAAATAGAAATTGTAACTATTTCATATTTTATTAACAGCGAGCAATACCTAACCTATTATATGTCAAATGAATTTAGCGACAATGATGGTATTTCATTTTTCTACTGATTAGGCTCCAAATAATCCTTAACCCAAAAGACTTTATGTTAAGGTGATATAAATTATCAGTATTACCTGGAAAAAAACTTTATCCATAACCAACTCTCCTTACGATGCATTTTAAAAACATAGTATGTGTAAAGGATATATTTCAAGAATTACACAGAAATAAATAAAATTGATTTCTAATATGTAAAGTAAGATGTAGAAATGATGTATAAGTAATCTAATACAGGGATTTATAATAGTTTTGAATTATGTCAGAAAAAGTCAGAAAATGGTAATATTTGGAACCTATTTTTAAAATAGTGGCTAAGGCAACCACTTCAAATAAAATGCTTACAATCTAAGTACTTCTGTGTGAATTATGTACCATACTGTTTTCCACCACTTCAGCTATTTAAAATTGATTTTAAGTCTTTTCTGGAATTTGTCTGTGAAATAATGTAAAAATAAAGTCTTCACCAAATGATGGGTTTGAGATTCAGCATCACATGACTAAAAACCATGAATGATCATGAGTTTTGGTAGTAGGCCATTCTGGATTTAAAGACCAACATTCCTATTTACTAACTGCAATATTTGGGAAATCACTTAACTTCTTCAAGCTTGTTTTCTATCTTGAAAGTAGGGATTGTTTGGTGAGAATTACCATTAAAATGTTAGCTAAAGGAGCAAATAAACTGCATTGAAAAATATTCCTCTCTTGTTTTGTTCTCAGACTGCTACTTTTTCTGCCAACCAACACCTCTTTGCACATTGCAGGAACTTAGTATTTGTTGTTTGGTTGTTTCTCAGTAACATTACCCTAGAATAGATATATTCTATAGTATTCAAGAAAGAAATTGGCAACCATCTATGATTTCAAGCATTAATGAAGGAAAAGAAACTAACATTGAATTTCCACATGCCAGGAGTGGGCGATTTACATACATTGTCATTTAATTCTGATAATAATTCTGTGATGTATTACTATTTTTCTTACCTTATGTGGAGAAAACTGATGATCAGAGATCTGAAATAACTTGCTCAAGATCACAAGGGGATAGAATTTAAGCCAGAATCCAGGTTCTTTCAATTAAACCACTTTTCTAAGAGAAGACCACATAGTTTTCAACAAGTTCAAGTGCTGACTATTGTTTGTTTAGTTGTGTTTGTTCTTGTGGGGAGTAATTTATTATTGTTGTTGTCATACACTTAAACAACTAAAATAACCTAATAAGCATTACATTTGTTTCTATGACTTCAAATTCCCTTTCATGTTCATATCTGCAAATATTTAACATATATACTTGTAATTAGTATAGTCTATATATATATATTATATATATTGCACATACATATAATATTTTATATTCCATTTTGTTTACATTGTTTCATATACACAACCCCATATTGGTTATGTGGCAGGGATATTTAATGGATCTATAAAACATTTATATTAACTGGTTTAGTTCAGGCCAAATTTAACACAGCATTCGTTCACAATTAGGTACATAAAATATATCTGCTTTATCACAGACAACACTTACTTCAGTGGTACATGGGTTTATACAACTTTTCTGATAATTTTTTGAGGAATCAGATCACTAGTAAAACACAGTGTTCACCAGTAAGGGAGAGGTAGGAAGAAATAGGGGCAGGGAAGAAGAGCTTGGGATTTTTCCTACCTGCATATTTTCTCTCATATCTATGGCTTCTCGTAAGGGATGAACTGCTATTTTAAAGATGTCATCTATGGTCTTAAGGCCGATATTCCTGAGCATAGTATATTCTCGAACTTTCTTCCCCATTCTCACTGACAGGCTGCGCTTCTGTGCCTTTCCTCCTCCACTTCGATTAGTTATTGCTATGTGGACAAAAAGGGTTACATGCTCCATGATGTCACCCACAAAAGAGCGCAGGGGAACATGCCGATATCCAGGCTGCAAACATTCAAACGGTATCGTATATTGTCCTATAAACTCATCCCCAATGTAGTCATCGTCCAGAACGACAAAACGAATCATGGCCAGCTCAGGTAGGTTTACTTGAAACTCAAAAGTTTCATCAAAAATAGGGTTATCACTGTTCTGTTGGACAGTTTTAGTTCTTTGTTCTGAACAGTCTGCTGGAATTCCATGTATCTCTATACAAACGTAGGGATCTATGACATCTCCTTTGGCACAAGCTCCTTTGGGCTTTGGAAAATTCTGACCACTGATGATCTTGATATGAAGAACGAGAGGAGACACCCCAGGTACAATGCCCTTGGTGTTTGCACTGAAGTAAGAAACTTCATCTCGCATGATGGATGGCCTTAGAACATAACCACAGCCTCCGTTTTGAAGAAACCAGCCTGTGTGAAGGTCCATCATTGGACCTGGAGTCTGAAAATTCATTGCCACAATCTGACAGCCACAATTCCAAAAGTCCTGTGGATTCAAGTTACTGGAATCGATCCTCATGGCACTTGGATAGATTCTCGATAAGAATCTCTTATTATAATTTACAAAATCCTCTGGGTACTCATTTGCAATTCGGCTGGCCTCTGTTTCGCTAAATGAACACATTTCCCAATAGTTTTGGCTTTTCATAGACAGTTCAAAATCCCTATACTGAACAGACTTGCAGATGGATACCAAATCGGAGAGTTCCCTACACAGGAGGATTTGTTTCTGCTCGCCATTGTAATCTACCGACAGCCTTCGAGACATTTCCGCTTCTTCATCTTCATCTGTTACTTCTCCTTCCAAAACATCTGGGTCAGAAGGCAATGTCTTTCCTTTCACAATAATCATTCTTTTCAATTTTTCTGGTGATGGGAGGTAGGTTTCTGATGGCAAAGGTGCCTCAGTATAGAGCTTATCACCAAAGATCTTCTTCATCTGTTGAGCCATTATCTTTTGCTGTGGTAGGGAGCAGTGATTTCCCAGGCAAAGAATGAGTGGGTATTCGGAAGCAACGAAGGCAAATTTATTTATCACCTCTATGACACTTCGAAAGGAAAGATGGGTCGTCACATTATTTCGATTACAAAGGATCGGCTCATTGTCTGAACCATCATTAACATCAAGTTCAATGCTTCGACAGCCCATTTTCAAAGCTCTAACATACCCATTAATATCAGCCGGCCCCCTGAACTGGTCTTCTATGAGATAGGTGTTGTGCGAAGCATTGATATAGTAGTGAGATAGTGGCTGGGTCATATCTTGGGCAACCTTTTTTTGCTCAGGATCAAAAATGTCACATTCTGGTGACAACAGATACTGGGTAAAGCCATCAATTGCAAGAAACCCTTTTTGACGACCCTCTTCAGAAAGTTCATATCTCCGAATAATGTCTAAGCACATATCCTCAGTAATATGGGTGACTCCTTGCTCAGCTTCTAAAAAGAGCATGAGATCATTGGCATCCAAATATTCTTTGTTCTTAGATATCTGGACCAGTAAGAAATATACTTCCGGCCTGGTGCAAAGTTCACAAAAAGCCTCACAAAATTCCTCTTCCGTCACTCGGGTGGTTAGTTTTTCTTTGCTCTTCTGGATTTCTTTAAACTTTAATCTGATCTTGGATTCCTTCAAGGTAGGGTTGAGTTGTTTTATCAACTCCACAGAGGTGTCTTCCAACATAATCCCATTCCCATCAACATCTGCCGCTTCAAACACTGTTTTCAACCACATGAACCTTGGTGTGTTCTGGTTGCCCTCCATAAAGTCAAGGGGTTGCTTACTTCGAGAAACCAGGTACCGTAAACCTGACACCCAGATATTTGCTACGTCTGCTGAATTGGCAACTAGGTCCAGAGACTCATAGTTTTCCCCATGGAGTATAGAAAAGGCACAGTCCTCACAAATCTGGTCAGCGAGGCCATTGTTTCTAAATGTTTCTGTGTTCTTCCCCAGTCTGATCTCTTTTATAGCAGAAATGTCAAGCTTAGCTTTCTCAAGGTCTTTCTTGGAAGGTTCCCAGCGAAGAGCTTGGAGGTCTGTGTCCAGAGTGAAAAAACGGTTATAAATACGAGAATTTGGCCGGACCTTCTTTAATTCGCAGCCAGCTTGCATGAAGCTGATGCAGTCACTCGCACTGCTAATTTTCTTTTCCGATGGCATGCTGCTGAAAGACACTGTTTTCTTTCTTCCACCACATTTTTGGTTTGAAGGATCCTGTAAAGTAATTTGAAAATAATGAATCAATTTTCCTTAGAAAAAAGACAAATTCAGTAACACTCTATGAACTCCTCAGGCTCCACTCAGATATTATAATTATTTAGACCTAGAAGCTAGCTTAAAATACACATTTTCACTGTTCCAGAAAAAGAAGAATTGCTGAGAAAATTGATATTATTAGGTTCAGAAAAAAAAACTTATTTTTCAAATGCCTGGTGTTCTTTGAAATAAAATAAACTATTAAGTTAACTACGAATCACTCATTTGTTCATTAAAGCAGATTTCCTAAGAACCTCTACATGTTGGTACTTTAACAACCTAGCTCAAATCCCTACAGATATGTGAAAGAAATAATGCTGGATTTCTTTAAAAAGTTTTCCTCATTAAAAAAAAAAAGTTTTCCTCATTTATACTAAGCAACAGTTTAAGTTTTAAACTTAAAACTAGTCCAAATAAAAGATTTTTGCGCCTTCATATGCTTTTCATCAAAAAGGACTGGAAATAGACAATGGACAGAATGGGAGACGATATTTGCAAATGACATAACAGATAAAAGGCTAGTATCTAAAAATCTATAAAGAACTTATCAAATCAACACCCAAAAAACAAATAATCCAATCCAGAAATGGGCAGAAGACATGAACAGACATTTTTCCAAAGAAGACATCCAAATGGCCAACAGACACATGAAAAAGTGCTCAACATCGCTTGGCATCAGGGAAATCCAAATCAAAACCTCAATGAGATACCACCTCACACCAGTCAGAATGGCTAAAATTAACAAGTCAGGAAACGACAGATGTTGGGGAGGATGCAGAAAAAGGGGAACCCTCCTACTGTTGGTGGGAATGCAAGCTGGTGCAGCCACTCTGTAAAACAGTATGGAAGTTCCTCAAAAAGTTGAAAATAGAGCTACCCTACAACTCAGCAATTGCACTACTGGGTATTTACCCCAAAGATACAAATGTAGTGATCCAAAGGGGCATGTGCACCCCAATGTTTATAGCAGCAATGTCCACAATGGCAAAACTATGGAAAGAGCCTAGATGTCCATCAACAGATGAATGGATAAAGAAGATGTGGTATAGGGGCGCCTGGGTGGCTCAGTCGTTAAGCATCTGCCTTCGACTCAGGTCGTGATCCCAGGGTCCTGGGATCGAGCCCTGCATCGGGCTCCCTGCTCGGCGGGAAGCCTGCTTCTCCCTCTCCCACTCCCCCTGCTTGTGTTCCCTCTCTCACTGTGTCTCTCTCTGTCAAATAAATAAAATCTTTAAAAAAAAAAAAAAAAAAAAAAGATGTGGTATAGGGCGCCTGGGTGGCTCAGTGGGTTAAGCGACTGCCTTCGGCTCAGGTCATGATCCTGGAGTCCCGGGATCAAGTCCCACATCGGGCTCCCTGCTCGGCGGGGGGTCTGCTTCTCCCTCTGACCCTCTTCCCTCTCATGCTCTCTGTCTCTCATTCTCTCTCTCTCAAATAAATAAAATCTTTAAAAAAAAAAAAAGATGTGGTATATATATACAATGAAATATTATACAGCCATCAAAAAAATGAAATCTTGCCATTTGCAACAACGTGGATGGAACTAGAGGGTATTATGCTAAGCAAAATAAGTCAATCAGAGAAAGACAAGTATCATATGATCTCACTGATAGAAGGAATTTCAGAAACAAGGCAGAGGATCATAGGGGAAGGGAGGGAAAAATGAAACAAGGCAAAACCAGAGAGGGAGACAAACCATAAGAGACTCTTAATCTCAGGAAACAAACTGAGGGTTGCTGGAGTGGAGGGGGGTGGGAGGAATGGGGTGGCTGGGTGATGGACACTGGGGATGGTATGTGCTATGGTGAGTGCTGTGAATTGTGTAAGACTGATGAATCACAGACCTGTACCCCTGAAACAAATAATATATTATATGTTAATAAAAAAAAATTTTTTTTTAAAAAGGACTGACAATAAAACTTAACTAAAAGTCACTTTTTTTCCTCAGACTATTTTGAAGAATGTAAGTGTCTTGAAAGTCAGACTGAGAGCTAACAATAGACAAATGACTCTAACTAGAGCAAATTTTCAGACTAAGGTAAACAGTTTGGATGAACTTTATGAGAACCAATACCTGCATTTCGGTATAATGCTATTAGCAGCCACAGCATAGAACCAAACAGAAATCTGAATGGTTCCACTAACTTTTAATGTTCTCCCAATGTAAATTACATTTCCAAGCTGTCTGCCATAGAATTTCACAGAGAACACTTGCACCTCGCCTTTTCCCCCTCTCTTTAAGTGTCATTGGATCTTACTCCCAAAGAATCCCTATGTCCTCAGCCCACTTCGCCCTTTGCTGAACAACAGTGTTGACAGGGCATTAGACCTTCTCTGTTCAGATTAGTGTGCCTTAAGCAGGTTAATTATTCCTTGTGACTGTTTCCTTCTTGGGTGTATCTAGGCCTTCTCACATATTGTCTTTCTCAAATTACAGGTCTGGTCCTTATATTCATAAGATAATAGATGTCATCTTAGTCCCAAACTCTCCGCTATGTCGATCACTCCTAATTCATTTACACTGAACATCTGACCAATGCCACTTAAAACTGGATTTTTTTTATACTTCCTTCTGTTCAGACCATAGATTAAAGTTAATAATGCTCGCAACCAGATCATCGACTCAGATAATTCTCCCAGGAACAAATTTCCCAAACACACCTTAAGGCATGTTTACGGTGCCTGATTTTATAAGCGTATCAAAGAGGCAGCAAAGTGTGGAATGCAAAAGGCAATGTCCTTATGCAAAACTAACTAGTCTCAAGCTGTGATTATTCCGTTCAGTAGATCTATGACCTTGGGTAAGTCACTTAGCCTCTCTGAATCTTAATTTCTGCTTTTCAATAGGAATCAATAATTCTTTTATATAATAGTGTTGCTGAAAGACTCAAAAGAAAAAGTGTTTGTGAATATTCTTTGTAAACTGTAAGTGCTTATAAGGTTACTCTTTTTGAAAGAAGTACATTTCTTCATACACCTGGTCACTGCAGGACCTGACCAGGATATTGGGGGTTATCAAGAAGTTGATTCATTCTTGACCTCTGAGCATTTAAGACAAATCTTCAGCGATAAACAGAAAATATTTTAAAACAGACACATGATATTGCTATTTTAAGCCCTGAGAAGTATGACCAAAGTAGTCTGGGTTGTCTCCTTCACTGGCATTCTTTTAAAACAGGGTAGAACATCTCCCCTAAGGCCTTATTTAATTGTGATCCTGCCTATAAGAGCCTCCTTATCCTGTGATTCAGGAAAAGGCAGGATGATTTATTATTCAATTGACTAAAACCTTGCCCGTGAAAAGAAAACAAAATTTGCTTTAGTTATGGAATGTTGGTGGGATGATTCATTAACTCAAATATATATCTGATCTTCAAGTGACAAAGATATATATTACCCAATTTACAGAATAAAAAAGAATTCTGTATAGATTACAGAATATTGCTTCTTGATGCCCTGGCATTTAACAATTTAGCTCTTACTTTTCCAGAGAGTTGTTATTTTTAATTATCCCATAGTAGTCAATTTCCTCATCCTTAAGTTAAAAAACAAGTATAAATCTTCAGCTGTTTATATGCAGTTGCACTATTAGAACACATTGAAATTCATCACAACCCACATGCTCAAAAATCTCAGATGTATGTGTGTATTTTTCCACACCATGAAGGCAGGCACCTAATGGCACTGCTGAAAAAAGGTTACTCTACCAAGTAAAATAAAGAGGGAAACTGTGAATTGTGATAGTATACTAGACTGTGACTCAGCTTTTAAAGCTACCATTTGACTAGGCTTTTAAACTAATGAGACCTTTCACCAAAAAAATTATTTTTATATAAATCAGATCATCTTCTAAGAAAGATTATAGTCAACAGAATTATAAAACCTCTAATAGTTGCTAACAAACCTTAAGTGGGAAATTAGTGTTGCTGTAAATGCATGTATGTAGTTCCTGTGCCCGACGTTTGGTACCACACCAACCTTCACAGTCTTAACGCTTCACTCTTGACTTGAACCACTGTTCACAAGAACAAAAGTACTGTTATCAGAAGAGCTTTCTCTTACAAGCCTCTCTTCTCTGTGGTGGTATCTCCTTAAATCAAGACTTTCTCTCCTAGTAAGATAAGCCTTCAAGAGATAAATGTTTTCTATCTAGCCTAGGAAAGAATTGACCTGCTCCAAAATGCTTATTTCCTGTTTTGACCTCTAATTCCCACATGATTACAAAACTTATCCCAAAATGCCTTAAAACATGGAACCAGCAGAAAAGATACACTCTTAGGTTTCAACTCACGAAGGACAAACTCCAAAATTATTACAAGCCCCCAAATGAGCCAAAAACTGGCAAAAACACATGTGAACAAATAATTAGCTTGTCTGCTACTGACTAGAGTCAAGATTATTTCTATTCAAAATATGCTGGAAAAGTTTCAGGACTCCGATATTTCTGTTTGTTTTCAATGGTCATGCTATGCATTAGCTCTGAAAAGCTGAGAGGGAAAGGTGGGTGGGATTGTATTGAGTGGACAAGGAAGATGAACAATTCCAAATCTCCTCCTGAGCTTCATCACCACCATGGCTTCTTTGCCGAGCCCATAGCCCCACATCTGTGTTTCCCTCAAGAAGATCTTGGCAGATTGGTGGTGGAGGAGGGGGACTGTTCAGGTAAACAGACAGGAGATATCCCCAAATGAAAAAAATTGAAGTGTTGGTAATAGATCTTCCTGTTGATAAATACAAAAAATATCTGATGATGGAATGAGAGAAAATCCACTGCAGTTATCTATATAATGGAAAGACAGGTGCTTTTGGCACTTTCCAAGAGAAACCAAAGTTTGTTGTCGGTTCAGGTGTGCTCTTGTCATCTTCCAGCTCACTAGATAATTGAATTGACTCCTATAGTCATAAGGTCATTATTATAAGGAGATTATCATAAAGTATGAGGACTTTCCATTTATTTTTTTAAAAGATATTATTTATTTATTTATTTTTCAGAAAGAGAGAGACCACAAGCAGGCGGAATGACAGGCAGTGGGAGAAGTTGAGCAAGGAGCCTGATGGGGGACTAGATCCCAGGACCCTGGGATCATGACCTGAGCCAAAGGCAGATGCTTAACCAATGAGCCACCCAGGCATCCCAGATCTTGCTCTCTCTGTCCCTCTCTCTGACAAATAAATAAAATCTTCAAAAAAAAAAAAAAGAATCTCAAAATACTAGGAGAAAATGGCCAAATGCTGTTTCCATTTTTTTAAAATTCATTATTCTCTATAGCATTGCTGTTAATCTAGTATTAGAACTAGGACACCAATCATGATTAAATGAGATTCTTACACAACAGTAAAAGCTTTATAGCTCCCCAAATATGTTTTATTTTGTTAAAAAAAAAAGTTCTAATAAGCCAAATTGATAAACCTGTTTCTGTAAGTTCTCATTGGCATTTGTTCTCTGACCGCAACAAGGCTGAGTACGCAGCAAGTTCCTTAACAAACACTCAACAAATAAAATCATTTTTCTTCAGTAACACACTGATGAGCTGCAGAGGCAACTCAGCTTATTCAATGCAAGTATTCCTGGATCTCAACAATGAAACTATTGAATTATTTCAATATAATAATTTTAGAGAAAAATTATACAAAAATATATTTAAAATTATATAAAAATAATTATAGAGAAAAGTATACTAAAGCAACACACTAATATGAATGTACCTAATGCCACAGGGCTGTACATTTAAAAATGGTTGAAGTGGTAAATCTTATGTTATATAAATTTTACCACACACAAAAAAAGTAAACTAAAGCATTGTATACAAATTTAAGAGTAAAGGAAATATCCTATCTATGTTTGCTACCTCTCACCTGATGAACATGTATAAACATCAAATTATATCATCACATATTCTTTTCATTTTTTTGGCTAGTTGTTCTTAAGTGAACACTTCAAAATGATTCTTTGTTAAAACAGAACAAATTTACAAACCTTAAAAAATAGCAATCCAAACACCAGTTGTCAGACTGATCAAAAGGAATCCTTGTTTCATAATGCAGAAATCCAGCTATACAGATGCAGATACACTAAAGTGACATTCACTTTTCTCTTTTGTATGAGGGGGGAAACACTTATTTTTGAAGAGCTCTCTTAAGAAAGTCTTTATATAAAAATTTAATAGATTATAATTAAAAGATAAGCAAAAATATAGGCACATAAATCTTATTTTCACCATAGGGATTCTATCTTGTTCTTACAGACAACCTATGAACTATAACACTATACTATTCATTCTTGTTTTATGAACTTTCAAGCAAAATTCAGAGAAAAAGATTTGGTTGATAGATGAAGTCTTCCAAGGATTGTGGACAATATAATCTAGAATCCAAATGAGTCCCAACTTCGGATATTGAGAGGCCTCAGTTTCCATTCTTCATTCATTCATTCATTTAACCAACAATAATGAGTATACCTATTCCATGCTAGGGACTAGCACATTGTAGAGTTTTGAAGAAACTGATAGAGTCTAATTTTTATCTCAGAGAGATCACTCTGGATGTGCACTAGATGGACAACACTGAAGATGGTGCCATAGGTGACTACTGACGCATTAAAGGAAAGAGATGGTGAATGCCTGAAGTAGATTACTAGCAAAAGGAATGGAGAGAGGTGAGAGGTATCAAAAAAGTAGGAGGTAAAATCAAAAGTCTTTCACTGGGTCTAGGATGACTCCTAGGTTTTTGGTTTGAGTGAAAAGTGAATGGAAATATTGCTGAGATATGGACTATCAGGAGAAGTGAAGTGGGATGGAAACAGGGTTTACTTTGGGCCATGGTGAATTTTTAGATGACTATGGGCCATCTAGGTGAAAAGACTAGGCAGAGGAGAAGACTTAAAATATAAAGTTTGAGGAATAAGAGGACAAGGAGCATGACCCCTCACAGAAGCCAAAGAATAGACTTAAAGGAGTGAGTGCTAGAAAATAAGATGTTAAGATGGCTTACTGGATTTAGCTGTTCAAATGTCTGCTGGTAACTCTGATTAGAGAATGTCTTCTTTTTTTTTTAAGATTTTATTTATTTATTTGAGAGAAAACAAGAGAGGGAGAGAAAGAGAGAGAGCACAAGCAGGGGGACGGGCAGAGGAAGAGGGAGAAGCAGACTCCCCACTGAGCAGGGAGCCCAACGTGGGGCTCAAGCCCAGGTCCCTGGGATCATGACCTGAGCTGAAGGCAAATACAAAACTGACTGAGCCACCCAGGCGCCCCATCATGGGAGAATGTCTTACTTTGCCTTCAAGATGGTGAGGACAGTGATGAGGGTGAGAGCAAAGGGTTTCAAGGAAAGGGAGTAGCAGGTATAAATGTTCTTTGGTGGGAAAGAAGGCCAGGATGACTCTAGCATAAATGAGGGGTAGAGTGGCTCCAGTGGAGACTGGAACAACAGGCAGAGGCCAAAACTGATCATCCAGGAGAAGGCTAGTCCCAAAAATGCTGGCTTTCTTAACTTGGAATAGTGATAGCTCAAGGAATGGAAATTTAGGTCTAATATATATACATATAATACCTAATATATACATACATCTAATATATCCTGTTCAATGTGCCAATGCCCGAAACCACATCCATGTTTGGCAGTTAGGCCATCTAGAGAAAGCCCACGCCCCACATACAAGGCCTAACTCTTCACACAGAACTCAAGGAGGTGGGGAGGTTATATCCTCACTATACCTGTTGCCATCAAGTGTCAGGTAAGGGAAGGTTGCAACTGTAGAATTATACCGTTAAAATTTCCAAAGCTATTTTCTCGTAGTAAACTCAAATTACGTAATGTAAAGTCACCAACAGGTGACATGACTTCTTATGATTAATACCACGTGACCCATCTAAAGTCACTATGTGGCACAGTGGGGGTAGAGGTCCTGATATCACTGCTGAGAAGTGGGTGGAGCCTGACCCAAGCTTTGTGTACCATTGGCTCTCCCTGGCGGCTCCCTAAGCCTAGCTGGTAAGAAGCTGAATAGCTATTTTATTATCCATAAAGAAAATATTCATTCCCTACAACACCTTATAATTCAACTAAAGAATCAATTAAAGACAACGCTAACGGTATGCATGCACATATCTCTTGACAAATTAGGTTTTATGTCTGTATTTAACATGCATCTCATTTATAAAAGGTGATCCATTTAATAAAATGGATCTAAAGCCATCTTCTTTAGGAAACCTACTCCGATATGTATACACTGTGGCAGAGATAGAAAACTAGTTGAACTTTAGGAAGCCAGTGACAATCTAAATATTCTCTAAAATGACATCTTCTCTTAAAAAAAGAAATAACATCTTCTCTTATATGACTCTTCTCATTTGAAAGCAAAAATAACTGATATTCTACAGGCAAACATGGGCATAGAGTGTAGAAAGTCCATTTCGGGGTAGGTTCTTAGTACCACTGATTTGTTTTGCTGAGCAGAGGAAGGTGCCTTTGTGCTAAATCTCACTGCAATCATTCACTCAGAACTCGTTGAGAAATGACTCAATAAAAATTATTATCTCAAGCTCTTTCGCTACATGGTTTCTATCCAGGGCTTTCTGCAAGTATGAGTCTTATTATGCATGTCCAAGATATTATTTCAAAATAGAGCATTTGATTATACAAAGATCAAGTACCTACTATGGCACTCTCCTAGTGACTGGTTCTTTGAATAATCATTAATCCCAAAACTAATGTTGCCTGGAATAAATGCTTTGTCTCCATCACTCTTTTAATATACAGGTTTTTATAAATGATAAAGTTAGGAAAACAATGACAAAAATTATCAAATTTGATAATTCGAGAAAAGCATATAACAAATGCTTCTAAATAGATAAAAACAGGGGTGCCTGGCTAGTTCATCAGTAGAGCATGTGACTCTGATCTGAGGATTGTGAGTTTGAGCCCCACGTTGGGTGTAAAGATTACTAAATAAAAAAATAAATAAAATCCACAAACATTTAATAAATAAATAAGCAGCTTTACATAACATTAAGAATGTTGGATAACCAAGACCACAAAGGGGAACAGAAGCTGATAAGGGCAATATGAAAAAGAAGTACTATATCAATTATATATATTTATTATATCTTTAACACTAGAGCCTTTACTGAGATAATGAAAAAGAGACAAGGCGCAAACTAAGCAACAAAGAAATGTCCAAAATCTATAAAGCTGGTCTTCAGAAAAATAATGTTAAAAGCATTGCCATTTGACAAGAAAATGAATACAGCTTCCACATGGAGCCTCCATATAATTTTATGTCATGGAAAATAAATCTTAAATTACACAGCTCTACCTAGAACTCCGTTATTCCTAGATGTGCTAGAAAGACCTTGTCACTAACAGTGTGGTTTGTAAAAGTTTGCTACAGGAACCCAGAAGATGGCATCAGCGGGCTTAGTGACACCAAGATCCTGTTGCCATGCTCCCTAGCAAGGTGTCCCCCTTATCTGCAGTTTTACTTTTCAGTTAAGCATGGCATAGAAGTAAATGATCTTCCTTCTGACATACTGTCAGAAGGTCAATAGTAACCTAACAACCATGTCACCATGCCTCCATCATTCACCTCGCTTCATCTCATCATATGGGCATTTTATTATAGCACAATCATCACAGGAAGAAGAGGGGTGAGTACAGCACAATAAGATATTTTAAGAGACCACATTCACATAGCTTTCATTACACTATGTTGTTACAATTGTTTTTTATTAGTTATTATTGCTAATCTCTTACTGTACCTAATGTATAAACTAAACTTTATTATTGGTATGTGTGTATAGGAAAAAACGTAGTTATCTATAAGATTCAGTACGATCTGTGGTTTCAGGCATCCACTGGGGGTCCTTGAACATATCTCCTGTGGATAAGGGGGAGGGTCACTGTAACTGCTAATAGACTGCAAAGCATTTTACTCACCAGAATAGTACTGGATTTTCGGTAGATTAATGATTTTACAATGCCTGCTAAAATAACTGGAATTGCAAAATCAAGATTAAGCAGTCACATTCTATGATTTTCATTTTTGAGACAAAGGTTTCTTTATCCTCCTCTAGACAATAATGTTTGTCTCAAACTAACAAGGCTTTGGTTTGAAATTTTTAACAAAAACTAGCAAGAAATTGACTCAAAAAAATGGTAAGAGTAATAGTAAATAACACCAAAATATCCTCTCTGTGTCACAATTTAAAGAATATCATATCCTGATTTATATACTTAAAATGTTATTTATTAAAGATCTGAAACAAACCTACTTATATGATGTTTATTCAATAACAGTAAAGGTGAAGAATTATCTCTCCCTGTACTTTTTTCTATATGCTTCATCTCTGATTCATTCAAGAAGCAAAACCATTAAAACCTAATAAAAATTACTGACTGTTCATTGCAGATCAACAGTCACGGGTAAAATCAAAGACTATTTCATTTGTTTGGATTTTTTTTTTCACCTGTACGGAAATTACATCCATGTAGGCGAGGAGACCCAGCCACAGGGAAACCAGACAGGTAACAGCTTCGGAAGCCCATGTCTCCAGATGTTCAATTCCTTCTATAGTTTCATTGATTGCTGCCATTTCTGTTTTCCCTTACAGCATTAGGGCACAAACCCTGCGGTTGTTTGTTGTGAAACCTTACTGACTGACAGACTTTGTATTCTCAACTTTTTTCCCCTCAAGTCCACAAGCACAGATGTTCCTTTACAGTGTCAACAGTTTTCATGGAAAAGGCCTTGTTTCTCACTTAAATGTTACTAATCTCCGCTTGTATCCTTCATGATCCACTACTGTGTATATAGTTACAAGGAGCATTAACGCTCCCATTTTTCTAATCAAAAACATGACCTTTTTCAACTAACCCCAACTGTCGCATGTAGTACATGGTTTTGCTTATTATAAATCCCAGGAGAATTTGTTACATTGCTGTGCCTTAGAAGCACCAATATGAACAAAGGGAAGTGGACACCAATAAAAGATACCTAACAATTATTCAACAGGCTCCGAGGAATGACATGTCCCTCTAAGACAGATGTCCACCTCACACTCAAAAACAATACAACTCATCGGTGCCAAGAACCAAGTGGGCCTGGAGACTGAGACAGGATTCTGTCCTCTCTTGCGAGACTCCCCACACAGCAGGGCCTGAGGATCTGGCTGAACTTATAGCAGCACAGACTTTGTTGTTTTTGGTGTGAGGATGCCTGGGAGGTGCTCTTTATGGAAAACAGCATGACAGGGTCCCTAAAGAAAGTCTCTGTAATGAAGAATAAGTAAACGTATTCTTTCAATGCCTGTATCTAATCCATCTCTTTCAATGTATTATTGTAGAGATTAAACGTAATGCCCTAATTAGTTCATAGGTATAAGCCCATAACTCGATGCTTTATTAAGGTATCCATCAGAAATTGAAAATGAGTTAGGCCTTCAAATCTAGGGATAATTTTGAATGCATAATTATACATGCATGATTTTTTTCATTCAACTAATGTTGCATATTTACTTAAATTACTTGACCTGAAAAATCAAATTATCAACAGGAATGGAACATTCTTAAACAGAGTTTATTTCAAAAATGTTCCTGACAAAATTTTCTATTTTTCATTTGGTGCTAAATAGCCAGTTTACAGAATAGTTTGTCCTTCGTTGTAACTTTTCAATGTTTAAGGGTTATATTTACCATCAAATATGAGACACCAATGTATTATTGACACTGGTTTTAGTCACTTTGGCATTTCCTCTAATCACCTAAATTTGAATAAAGCATATTTAAAAGTGAAAAGTATATTTCAATACTATAGAGTTCTACCATTTGTTATCATAGGGTGTTAGTAGAGTCGAGTTTTAGAAACATTTATAGAAATAAAAAAATCATTCAGAATTTGAAAGTTGCTAGGAGAGTAGATCTTAAAAGTTCTCATCACAAGAAAAATATTGTAACTGTGTGGTGAGGGATGTTAAATAAACTTATTTTAGTAATCATTTCACAAATACACATATATCAAATCATTATGTTTTACACCTAAAACTAATACAATGTTATATATCAATTATATCTCAACTTAAAAAGAAAATCATTTAGAGTTATATTAGATTAAATGGAAATAAGAGATAAAATCAGCCTTGCTTCATAGCATAAAGTTTTATTAACAAAAATAGAATTCAAAAAATGGTCTTCTAGGAATTCATAGTTTTTTGTGCAATATTTGGTAAGGACAAGATTTCAGAGTATATATATATATATATATATATATATATATATATATATATATCTCATTTATAAGTTCCAAATAGGGTATATAGAAAACATAACTATTAATAATATTTCTTAGAGATGGAATCAGTGCCATTGTACTATATAGTTACAGATACATGTAGGTTTCTCATTAAAAAAAATCGTACAGAAAATTTAAAAACAATGAATTTATTTTTAAAAAACCATTTTATAAATTTGTGTGACTTGGGACATGGAGATTAAATGTCAATTTAATAAAAGCACAATTCTATTCAAACTTAAGAAACAATTCACTTATAGACTAAATCCATTCTTCCTGGACTTGGAGAAGTCTAGTCTGCCATTTAATAAATATATGTATATGTTAACAAGTGGACCATTTCTTCCACTTGTATTAAGTCTTTATAGATTCTAAAACTTACATTTAAATTACTTTAAACTTCCCAGTTGAATATTTTTCTGTAATAAATATCTAAAAGAAATCTCTAAGCTTTTTATAAGGATAGATCTATGAAATACAAATAAAATAAAAATTCTCTTGACCCAATGCAATGTGCAAACACATTCTTAATGCTTTTTCTCTCTTTAAGTGATAATTGAATATGCTCTTCAGGATTAATGACCTTAGAGATATAAAAGCTTTGGCTCAAATAGCCAACTTGACCTGAACATCAAGATGAATCTGATTAAAGGTTTCAAGTTTTATCCATAACTTCCTGAATGGGTTAGAACCGTCCAGCACTTTAATCCTTATTGTATGACTCTGATTAACTGAACATTAGCATCTGTCTGTGTGCAACAAACAGATGGCAGATCTCAGAGAATGCATATTCTCAGCACAAAGACTTTAAGGGTGAATTCCTCCCCCCCGCCCAACCACTGATACCCAGTGAAGGTGCCATGGTCAAAGTGGAACAAATAATTGTCTTAATTTAGAAAAATGTAAAAGGAAACTGTGAAGGATAGCTTTTATTTGTAATAATAAAACTCAGAGTCCATAAATAACTTTTTTTTAAAGATTTTATTTATTTATTTGAGAGAGAGAGAGCGTACAAGCGGGGGGGGGGGGGCGGGGCAGCAGGCAGAAGGAGAAGCAGACTCCCTGCAGAGCAGGGAGCCAATGCCAAACTTGATCCCAGGACTCTGGGATCATGACCTGAGCCGAAGGCAGACACTTAACCGACTGAGCCACCCAGGCACCCCATAAATACCTTTTGATAGAAATTACTGAAATAATTAAATTCCTCCCCCCCCCAAAGCATTGGATTAGGGACTAATGGATTTTAGTCTCACCATCTCCACCTACTTACATGACTTTTTGTGCAAAAGTTCTGTCTATTGTTTTTATTTGTCAAAAGAATATAATTCCTAGCTGAAATCATAGGGCTATCTCAAGGATCCAAGGAAATAAAGCATGCTAAAGCACTTTGAAAAGCATAAACTTGCAAAACAGAATTTTAGATACATCTCAGTTAAGAATATAAGTAAAGCATGGCAATGTATTAAAAGAGCAACAAATTCTTCGAAAAGAAAGGTTTTATTCCAGGAATGTAAGAATGGAGCAACATTAGGCATGCCATCAATGTATTTCAATAAATAAATGGTTAAAAGAGAAAAACAATAAGATTATGCCTATAAATTCCCCAAAATTCCCCAAAAGACAATACATTAATTCCCAGCAAAACTCTCTATAAAATGAGAAAAGAAGAAAACTTCCTTAACACGACCAAAATCCTATTTCAGAATCCTAGAGGAAATATACCAGCTGGTAAAAATTTAGAAGCATTCTCATTAAAACAAAAAAGAAACAAAACAAAAAACCTATTATTTGCTCTATATTTGAACATAATTTTGGATATTTAAACCAAAACAGTAAGACAAGGATAAGAAATTAAGTGTAAAATATTGTAAAAGAGGTGAAAGATCATTACTATTTACAGAGAATATAATTATATACCTAGAAAATCCAAAATGATCAACTGAAAAATTATCAGAACTAATAAAAGTGATGGTGGCAAAATAAAATATAAACAATAAAAAATTAGGGGCACCTGGGTGGCACAGTTGGTTAAGTGGCCAACTCTTGGTTTCAGCTCAGGTCAAGATCTTGGGGTCAGGCCTCGCACTCAGCACAGAAGTCTGCTTGAGATTCTCTCTCCCTCTCCCTCTGCCCTTTCCACTCGTTCTCTCTCTCTCTCTCTAAAATAAATGAATAAGGGGCGCCTGGGTGGCTCAGTCATTAAGCATCTGCCTTCAGCTCAGGTGATGATCCCAGGGTCCTGGGATCGAGCACCACATTCGGGCTCCCTGCTCGGCAGGAAGCCTGCTTCTCCCTCTCCCACTCTCCCTGCTTGTGTTCCCTCTCTCTCTGTGTCTCTCTCTGTCAATAAGCACTTTTCATACTCTGAAGTTTGCATGCTTGCCTGACTTAGTATTTCTGAACTGATCCCTGCCCTCTTTTTTTTCTTTTTAAAGATCTAACTTGTGTTGATTTTTACTGAAATCATATGGTTCTGTCATTACTCTTGTAAATCTGAAACTTAACCGTTGGGGTAACTGGGATGATAAGCTTGTAAAATGTTTGTTGCCTTTTGCTTTTATCTTCAGTGTATCTCCTTAATCCTCTTTCAGTCTGATTCATTTATCTTGTTATGATGAGAATAAGGTGTAACCTTGTGGCTGAAGACTTGCAAAGAATGGAGGTGTTCTCAAAACAGTGACATGTCATCTGCAGTCACAGATTGAACATTAGGTCTGAGAATAAAGATCCTTGATACTTAAAAAAAATAATAAAAATCTTTAAAAAAATAAAATAAATGAATAAATCTTAAAAAAAAAAAAAAAACCATTAAAGCTGTCTCATACATCAGCCTGCTTCTAAATGTAATGGCATAGGTGGGTGGAGGTGAGGGGACTCCTACTTGAATTAACAACAGGTATTATAATCCAGCCAAGAACAAACTTAACAAGATATCTGCAAAAATTGTATAGAATTTTATTTCATTTAAGTCAAGAAAGAAGGATCAAATAAATGAAAACAAAAAATACTTACTGGATATATTGACAAAATTCCACTAATTAGTAGACAAATACAAAAAAAAAAAATTGTTATAAAAAGCCCAGTGGGATTGTTTCAAGAGATAGAGGTGGAAGTGGCATTTCAAATAACAAAGGAAACAATATTATTCAATTATTAATGATGAAAAAAATTCACTATCCGTTTGAACAAAAAAACTAGATATTTCCTTTATGCCAGACCAAAAAATAATTTTAGATTAAAGATTAAATAAAACATGTAAGTACTAGAAAAAACTAAGTATATTTGTATAATTTGGATGGCGAAAAATCTCTTCTTAATAAACATATCAAGGCCAGAAACCATACTGGAAAACATTGATAAAATTAACCACATAAAAACTTAAAACCATGTCCAAGTTAAAAAAACAAAACCAAAAACCCACAAAATGGAAAATATTTGCTATATGTTTCTTAATTTACAAAAACTGTTCACAAACCAATTTTGGAAAAGATAGATTTACAAAATTATATGACTGCTTCAAAATTATATCAGAAGATGTTCAAACACACCTTATAAATAAACAAAATGTTATTAAACAAATAAACAATAAAATTATTATTTTTGCCTGTCAGATTATCAAAGGTTAAAAAATATGAGATAATGGGAAAACAGGAATTTTCAATGTTATGCTGAATATAAATTGGTACAATTTTTCTGGAGGGCAATGTAGCAATATGTTTTAAAATGTTAAGGATGCTTCTATTTTGATCTAGCAATATCATTTTGAAAATTTATCTTAAGAAAACATTTGAGGGGCACCTGGGTGGCTCAGTCGTTAAGCGTCTGCCTTCGGCTCAGGTCATGATCCCAGGGTCCTGGGATCGAGCCCCGCATCGGGCTTCCTGCTCATCGGGGAGCCTGCTTCTCCCTCTCCCACTCCCCCTGCTTGTGTTCCCTTTCTCGCTGTGTCTCTCTCTGTCAAATAAATAAATAAAATCTTTCCAAAAAAAAGAAAAGAAAGTATTTGAACAAATGAACGAAGATATAAGTACAAGGCAATTCAATGCCACTCTGTTGATGATACCAGAAAATAAACTAATGAACTCCTATCCCCAGTAAGGACTGGCAAATAAATTATGGTACATTAATGCCACAGGATTCTATGCAGCACTAATAATGGATGACATAGATCTATAAATCTTAAAAAGGATAATCTGTGTGTGTGTCTGTACTTAAAAAGTAGGTATTATAAAAAGTACATATAGTATGAAATCTCATTATTTATATATGGCAAATCTGGAAGAATATATTCCATCGGTAAGAGTAGTTACCTCTAGGGGGAAATGAGCAAAGTTATGGAATTAGTTTTCTCTGTATTGCTCAAATTATTTTAAATTAACATATATTAGCATATATTATGAAGAAACATGTTAAAGGTATTTCCATAGAATTAGTCTTATAATTACCTCATTAATTATCAGAAAGTTATATTTGTAGAGATAATTAATGATATCTATCTTAAGACTTACTTGAGGTATAACTAAAATGGTTACAATGTCAAAGTGCATTGTGCTTACTTTTATTAAAATATTACACCAATGTTATTTTAGTTAAATATAATATTTTAAATGTTCATTGTTCTTGGGACTGGTCAATGCATCCCTATTACAGTATAACAAAATAACCTTTAAGTATCATGATAAATCTTTATTTGGAAATTATTTTAGAACTACTGACTCTAATTAGCCTTGGTGGAAAAAATGTCCAAAACACAATAAAATTTTATAATGTGAATATAATATGAAATTAATCTCATAACTACTTAAACAATTAATTTAAATGAAAATGTACAGTATGTCTCCTCTTAAACTTTTGCTACCTCTAAGCTTTGATAATAGATATAAGTAGATGAATGTTCCCAGAGGAAGAAAAGAGATTAAACTGAGATTTCCTGACTAGTTGTTTAAATCAATTTGATTTCAATTAAATGCACTCCACCGATAATGAGATTCAAACCTGCTGTATTAAATTAGGACTTAAATATATTTCAAAGAAATTGGATTCAGCAAGAATTCCATATAGGTTACAAGAACTTTAATCTTTCAGAGCACACATACTAATTATAAAAATTTCAACCATTTTCATCAAGTACAAAGTGTAGGCTTCAAAATTCTCCATAGCTAGCCTTAGCCTAACTCTCTATTTTCTTTTTTAGATAAGTGACTCTAAATTTACTTTTGCATTCTTTTTTTTTAAGATTTTACTTATTTATTTCACAGAGAGAAAGCACAAGTAGGGGGAGCAGCAGGTAGAGAGAGAGGGAGAAGCAGGCTCCCTGATCCCAGAACTCTGGGATCATGACCTGAGCTGAAGGCAATGCTTAACAGACTGAGCCACCCAGGCGCCCCTACCTTTGCATTCTGTCCTCTTTAACACATTCTCGTATCTTCAGAAAACAGTGCACAAAATCTTTCATTGTCACCTAACCCACACTCCTTTATTTCTTTAATTATAGCTATAATGTCTCTTCTTAATAGAGATTTCTTATCCCAAAGCATAGAGTAATGTCTGTCCATCCTTGCCACTTAAAGCACTCTTCTACCAACTATACTTAACTCCCTAGATTTAACTTGTGAACCTTAGGAAATTCAACTAATGAACTCAATATTCTACCTTGAATGCTACTTAAAATAGTAAGTATTTTTCTGAGTCATTTTTGCATTTTCAGGAAAAATAATGGTTGTCAATATATTAAAATACACAAAATCTGCTCAGTTACCACTAGAAATTGCCTCATGAGAATATAATTTGCAGCATGAGAATATAATCATAAGAAAATCAGAAATGGGAACTAGAATAAAAATGCTGTCATAACCCATGTAAATCTGAGCCAAATTCACTTGAAATACTAACAGTGAATTCTAGTACATATTCTTAAGTATTGGCGCATTGTTTTTAAAAAACTGCCAGGTGGCTTGTTTTCTTGGCACTGAGAGTTTACAAAACCCTGTAAAATTTGAAATAGTTAGACTTGCTCATCTTAACAGTTTTAAAAACAAGATGAACTTCACAGCATTTGGGGCGCCTGGGTGGCTCAATCATCTGCCTTTGGCTCAGATCATGATCCCAGGGTCCTGGGATCGAGCCCGCCTCGGGGTCTCTGCTCAGAGGGAAGCCTGCTTCTCCCTCTCCCACTCCCCCTGCTTGTGTTCCCTCTCTCACTGTGTCTCTATCTGTCAAATAAATAAATAAAATCTTTTAAAAAAATTTATTATTTAATAAGCCTTTATATATAAAAAAAAATCACAGCATTTGCAGGACTCTGTATTAACACATACTGATCTCTCGGCTATCAATTTGTCTGAACACAAAGATATTTAAGAGACAGTTTGAATTGTGTGGGGGTTTTGTTGTTGTTATTGTATGTAAGGTCATTCATTAGTTTTACTAAAGGACTTCGAATTCCCATTTGTTGATGAAACTGGTACAACTCCTGAGAGGATAAATTTCTTTTTTTTTTTTTTAAAGATTTTTTTATTTTATTTATTTATTTGAAGAAAGAGACACAGCGAGAGAGGGAACACAAGCAGAGGGAGTGGCAGAGGGAGAAGCAGGCTTCCCAACGAGTAGGGAGCCCGATGCGGGGCTCGATCCCAGGACCCCGGGGTCAGGACCTGAGCCGAAGGCAGACGCTTAACGACTGAGCCACCCAGGCGCCCCAAGAGGATAAATTTCTAATATGTTTATTAATGTTCTCTGAAAAGGATATTTTATCCCAGGGAGTGTGAATCCCATGGTGAAGAAATAAAAATATTCACATTACAGATTCTTCTTTAGTATTTAATCATGAAAGGATCATAGGCAGCAAAAATTCCAAGCCGTGCTGGGTCAATTAAATTAAACTTGTTTCAAAATTATGCTTCATCTCGTAGATCTCATTTAAATTATCAGTGAAATAGGACATTGAGGTCGTTTATTACTATAAAACTGGTAGAACGACAGGGAAATAAAGTACTTAATAAAATCATTTATAATCTATAATCATTTTCCTAAAACAGCATTTTTACTAAACACTTTACAATGAAAAAGCATGGTAATTTACAAATAGCTTAGAGACTAATCTCTAATTAATCTCTTAGAAAAAGAGACTTGACACCCCAACATATTTAAATTTAACTAGTATTGCTATCAGGAAAGCTTGCAAAAAATTACAAAGGAAATCCATAATGAATTCACTACACTCACTTACTTTCATATTATCATCCTTAGATGGTTTCTTCATAGCAACTTTTATAAAGTGAGAGAAAGGAACAGCTAGTCCCATCTATGACAGTGACTAATTCATTATTGTTTTAACAACCTCCAAGTAAAGCTGTTTTATGTTCATAAATGAAAGTCAAAATAAGGAGAGTAAGAGCATGTCACATTTCTAAGAAGTTTTATACCTTTCAAAGGGTGTCCACATTCATTTTTTTCATGAGATCGCCACAAGATTTTAAAGATGAGAAAATCCAGGACACAAGGAGACTGAATACCTTGCCAAAAACATATAAATCAGTGGCAGAGCTGGATGCCAAACCCAGATATTCCTTTTCCTGGTTGAATTTATTTCTATAAGCTCACACTACCTCTGCATTTTACTACTATATTTTTCTAGTTCCCAGAGTATCTTCTCACCCCTTCACCATGGTAAGGAATGCAAGTTTTACAACTCTAGCTATTTTTTTCTCACTGAATGTTGAATAAAGGGGAATGTCACTTATTCAAGTTATTTCTCCCCAGCAGTGCTATGTTACTTGGCAAAAATGCCCCTAAAAAAGAGGATATGGTGCAGAAAATTCTTCATAATTTTGGGATATTTTAAATTCTTTCAACATACACTTCCAGAGCCATAATTTTGTGCCAGGCACTCATCTAGGTGAGCAGGCAGGTACTCAGCTAGGTAGTGGGTATACTGCAGTATCACTTGTAGTAGAAACACATATCAAAGGACAATCACACAGACATGTAATTAAAGATAGTAAGAAATGCACCAAAAGAAAATATTTTAGGTAGGGGGGCTACTTTAGATTGGACTGGGGTCCCATAGGTTTCCTGAGGAACTAACATTTAAACTAGGCAAATTGCCAGGCAAGTAGTGTGGGAAGAACATTCTGTGCAGAAGAAAAACAAGGGAAGGTCTTAAAGTAACTGTACTAATGGCAGGCCTGTGTAGCAAACCCATAGTGACAGAAGGGCAAAAATAAAATGAAGCTGGAGGGTCAGGGAGAAGGCAGATCAGGTGGGGCTGTGAAAGCCATTTCCAAAAAGTCTGGAATTTATTCTACAGAGATGTTAAGTCAGAGAGGTGAAAGTTCTTACTTAAAAAAAAATCTAGCTGCTGGAGAATGGATTTGGGGTATGGCACTATTAAGGGGGTGTCTCTTAGATGGTGAACACAGAAGACCTCAGGTGGGAACAAGATAAATGGTTTTATTTGAAGACTTACTGGAAGTAGGCTGGAAGCACCGGGGAGAGGGAGATGGGGCTACTACAAAAGACTCCCCAGATCTCTGGTTTGAGCAACTGAGAGACTGGAGGAGCCATTTGTAGAAGCAGAAAAGACTAGAAGGAGGAGATTTGTGAGTGGCTCTGGAGGTGTTGAGAATGCAGTTGCAAAATGGGACTAGATCTCGGGATAGACATCTGGGTTCAAGATATAAATCTGGGCACTGGGAACAGTCGGGGTATCTGTGGTATCTGAAGCCATAGGACTAGATGAGATAACTTCTGAAGGCAGAATAAAAAGAGAAACATATCTAACACTGACCTTTGTGACAGTACATTTTGAGATCGGTTAGAAGAAAAACTTACAGAGAAGATAGATAATGAAAGCCAAAGCAGTAGGAGGAGACCAAAAGAGTAAGTTGTCATGACAGCCAAGAGAACAGAACACTGCAAGAAGGAAGGGGTGGTCAGCTGTAGTGAACACTAGTAAGGAGTCTTGCACGATGAAGAAAGGTCTCCAGTGGATGTGATAATATGAATGCTACTGGTGATCTTAAAGCAATATCAGTGGAGTGGTGGATATAGAGAGTAGAGAGCAGTAGATTGAAGAATGAATGTGTAGAGAATATAAGAATTTGACTGAGGGGAATGAAGAAAGAGAACAAAGCCTGGGGAGAGAGATAGATGAATCAAAGGGGGTTTTGTTTTTTTCGCTATTGTACTAAGGGGAAAGAAAGAGAGAACAATTGAAGATAAGGACAATGTGAGGGTGGGGAAAGGATATCTGAGGAGAGGTAGAAAAGGAGATCTAAGGCTAATGTGGACAGAACAGCTTTGATAATAGAAATCCTTCCTCCACTGTAACAAGAGGGAAAAAGAGGATGAGTGCAGAAATAAGTAGATAGGAGGAATGCGTGGTGGTAAAATAGGGGAAATCCCATCTGGGAGCTTCTACTTTATCGCTAAAGTATAAGGCAAAGTCATTTGTTGAGGATGGAAAAGGAGGTAGAGAAAATCAGAGATTTGACAAGAGTGGAGAAGAAAGGGCGCCTGGGTGGCTCAGTTGGTTAAGCGACTGCCTTCGGCTCAGATCATGATCCTGGAGTCCCTGGATCGAGTCCTGCATCGGGCTCCCTGCTCAGCAGGGAGCCTGCTTCTCCCTCTGACCCTCTCCCCTCTCATGTACTCTTTCTCATTCTCACTCTCTCAAATAAATAAATAAATCTTTAATAAAAAAAAAAGAGTGGAGAAGAAATATCTTCAGTTGTTTTGCTGGTTCATCCTCCATTCACACTTCTATCAACAGTGATTTCCTTAGGGAATTGCATTCTCCACTCTTAGTCTATGGTCTTAGGATAGCACTGACACCAGTGTCCCCTCCCCTTTCCATCCCCATCACTCCCACCATTGACTTAGATCTTGGTGTGAGAATACCCAGGTCTGGCCAACTGAAGAATTCATCACCCTTGCATTAGTCATTGCTTCAACCCAGTGAAGCCCAAACCCAGAATTTTCAATGGAACCACTGGGAAAGAAGAAGCCCCTGGGGAAAAAACACACTTTTTCCTCTGGGGCTCCTGACCTGGTAGGATGTAAGTCTGGAACTACTGGAATCCACCTTCATCACATCTGGGAAGCAAACCTAAGGAATACAGAAAAAGAGGGTCTGGTAACTTTTTGTTGCCCGGGATTCAGCTAGATACTCCCAGACATCAGTTTCTGAGCCAATACCTCCAATACCAAAAATGTGAGTATATGAGTTGGATTGTTGACATTTGCAAGCAAAGGCATTCTGACTGAGAGAGTAATAATCCCTGTGGTGAATGGGAGAATAACTCACTAGAGAAATGATTATAAGACATTGCTGAGGATCCATTTGGCTGCTGGTTATCATGAATTCACGCTGATATCACTAACCTTAGGATTTCCACTAAATAAATCAAATTCTTTAAAATTTTCAGTAATACTACCTAACCTTTTGATATTTAGTATAGTTAGCAATTTGATTTGACATAATTACTACTATTATATAATAAAAACAAATAAGCTATTAAAAAAAAGTAAGATAAGGGAATGAGAAGACAAGCTATTATAGTCTGGGAGAAAATATTTGCAAAAGACACATCTGATATAGGACTGTTATCCAAAATATACAAAGAACTCTTAAAAGACAATAAAAAAACAAACAACCTATGAAAAAAATGGGTCAAAGGCCTTAACAGACATTTCACCAAATAAATACAGAGAACACACTCCAAATCAGATGTCATCAGGGAAATGCAAATTAAAACAGCAATGAGATACCATACACACCTATTAGAAAGGCCAAAACCCAGAACAGCGACAACATCAAATGCTGACAAGGATGTGGAATGACAGGAACTCTCACTCACTGCTGGTGCGAGGGAATACAAAATGGTATGGCCACTTTGGAAAACATTTTGACAGCTTCTTACAAAGCTCAACACCTTACCATATGATCTAGTGCTCACCACCCCCCGCCACCTTGGTATTCACCCAAAGGAGTTGAAATCTTATTTCCACACAAAAATCTGCACATGGATGTTTATAGCAGCTTTACTCATAACTGTCAAAACTTGGAGGCAATGAAGATGTCCTTTTGTAGATGAATGGATGAATAAAACTGTGATACATTCAGAAAGCGGAATATTATTCAGCACTAAAAAGAAATGAACTATCAAACCATGAAAAACATGGAGGAATCTTAAATGCATATTACTAAGTGAAATCAGAAGTCAATCTGAAGGGGCTACATCCTGTATGATCCCGACTATATGACGTTTTAGAAAAAGCAAAACTATGGAGACAGTAAAAAGATCAGTAGTTGCCAGTGGTTGGGGGTGGGGGAAAGAATGAATACACAGAGCACAGATTTTCAGGGAAGTAAAAATACTCTGTATAATATTATAATGATGGATATATGTCATTATACACTTGCTTAAACCCATAGAATGTACAATACTGAGTGAACCCTAACGTAAACTCTGGACTTTGAGTGATGATGTGTCAATGTAGGTTCATAGATTATAACAAATATACCAGTCTGTTGGGAGGCTATGCATATGTGGGAGAAATCTCTGTACCTTACTTTTAGTTTTGCTATGTAACAATCTTCCCCTTGTTTAAATTAAAGACATATTCAGCTTAAATGCAAAAATGATATAAGATCACTCAGTATCTTATCAACATCTAAACTGGCAAAAAGACAAATTAAGAAGATGGCTTTCTTTTAAGCATATCCAAGATGAGACAGAGACTGATACCTGCCTACAGTTTAGCCAAAGGAAAACAGGCCTTATAAATTCTATTAAATTATTTAACAGACACAAATAGAGGCAGTAATTCATTATCAGTGAAACAATTTTCTTTCTTCTCTCTCAGTGCCAATAAAGCAAACATTTGCAGGTGCTCAATCAGCATCCTTGCATAAAGCCAAACAATACAACCTTTTTTGAATGACAAAGGGCAGCAGCTCTTTCTGTCCAAGGGTCCTGTTTCTGCCCCACCTCAAACCCCGCTTTAATAAAACTACCATTTTGCACTTGCACCAAAGATGTCTCAAGAATTCTTTCTTGGTGGTTGGCTCCGGACCTCACCCCACCAAATCTCACCTATATTCTAAAACTACATCGACGTACATGCATATGTGCATTATTAAAGAAGAAATCTTTGCTGCCTCTCAGACTTCAATTTGCATTTCAAAAATCTTAATGCCTTTCATTTTCCTCATGAATCTTATTTTCTGAAGCTTTAATTATCTGTACAGATTCCTTCTGAACAGGCATTTTACTTACCTGGACAAATCATTAGTGGTCAGACAAGTGCTAAGGATAGTGAAGAGGCCTCAAGGTTCCTAGGTTTGGTACTTCTTGTTACGAATCTTTTCTGATACTGGTTTTGTATCTCACTTACATGTTGAGCTAGTCTGACTATCACTGCAACCCTAAATTACTTTCTATCATATTTTTTTCATATCTACATTAAATTTTAGTGTTTTTAGTATTGTATTTTCTTGTTACCAGTATGCTGCTTTTGCCCTCTGATTTTTGGGCTTCCATGGGGTTCTGTTAGTTTTAAGCATTCACGTCCACAAGTAAATCTATCTATTTAAAGTATGTTACTGATCATGCTAAAAATCCTCCAGGTGGATAGACTTTAGAGCAGTGTCTTCTATGTATGTGTCACAGAAAAACTGGTATTTGTCCCTGGGCCAGAAAGAAATCTGCCCAGCCCATTCTTCAGTCTGCCTCCATAATCTTCCCTATATCAGTCTCTTGCAATGATTTGATCCAACAACTCATGCCTGAGGGCAAATGGGAGCTCTCTTGTCTACAAAACATAAAGGTTTTCATGCAGTTTTTTCTTTAAAGTAGCTACAGGGGCGCCTGGGTGGCTCAGTCATTAAAGGTCTGCCTTCTGCTCAGGTCATGATCCCAGGGTCCTGGGATTGAGCCCCACATCAGGCTCCCTGCTCTGCGGGAAGCCTGCTTCTCCCTCTCCCACTACCCCCTGCTTGTGTTCCCTCTCTCGCTGTCTCTCTCTCTGGCAAATAAATAAATAAAATCTTTAAAATAAACAAATAAATAAATAAATTAGCTACAATCTTATATGATGTAGGAAAGATGTTAGGGTTCAAAGTTGACAGCCAAGAAAGAATTCTTGAGATATCTTTGGTACAAAAAGGTGATTTTATTATGTTAATCACCATACATTACATCATTAGTTTTTGATGTAGTGTTCCATGATTCATTGTTTGTGTATAACACCCAGTGGTCCATTCAGTACGTGCCCTCCTTAATACCCATCACCAGGCTAGCCCATCCCCCACCCCTTCCAGAACCCTCAGTTTGTTTCTCAGAGTCCATAGTCTCTCATGGTTTGATTCCTCTCCGATTCCCTCCCACTTCATTTTTCCCTTCCTACTATCTTTTTTTTTTTTTTTTTTTACATATAATGTATTATTTGTTTCAGAGGTACAGGTCTGTGATTCATCAGTCTTACACAATTCACAGTGCTCACCATGGCACATACCCTCCCCAATGTCTATCACCCAGCCACCCCATCCCTCCCACCCCACCACTCCAGCAACCCTCAGTTTGTTTCCTGAGATTAAGAATTCCTCATATCAGTGAGATCATATGATACGTGTCTTTCTCTGACTTATTTCACTTAGCATAATACCCTCTAGTTCCATCCGTGTCATTGCAAATGGCAAGATTTGGGGGTTTTTTTTGTAATGTATGGTGATTAACATAATCAAATAAAATTTAAAAAAAAGAAAAGAAGAAGAAGAAGCCCAGGTTAGCCTACTGGAAAATGAGAGACCATGTGGACAAAAATGAGCCACCTCAGCTGAAAGGCTCTAGACTATCCAACCTTCCAGCTGACAGACACGCAAGTGAAATGATCCCAGACCATCCAGCTTCAGATGAGCTGCCCACTGCCTATAGACATGAACAAAGCTGGCTCAGAATTGAAAAGCCTCCCAGCTGAACTGGAAAACTGTGAGCAAATAAAATGATTATTAGTTTCAAAAAAAAAAGGTGATTTTATTAAAGCCCGGGGACAGGAGTCATGGGCAGTAAGAAGAGCTCCACCAGGGTCATGAGGAGTGGCCCATTATATACTTTCAAATTGGGAGGGGGTTAGGGATAGCATAAGCCTCCCAGGTATTTTAGAAACAAGGTTTCCAGAATCCTAGGGGTCTAGCTATTATTAGAAAAAGGTAATTTAATACTGTTTAGTAAAAACTCAGTTTCAGTACATAACATCACTGGTCCCAATCTTACCTGACCACAAGAATCACCTAAGATCACTCATTAGAATAATATATTCCTAGGTCCTCCCCATCTGATTCGGTAGGACTGAGATACAGGAATACATATTTTTAACAAATGATATCCCGTTGCCACCTTAAGTGATTCTTATGGTCAGGGAAATTTGAAAACACTGCACCAAATCAGGATATTGAACTTCTGTACACTTATTTTTAAAAAGTTGATATTACATATAATTATGTGATAGTTCCATGTTAAGAATATCTGCATGTGAAACCATATTTTTTCAGCATTTTAAATTCTATTGTTAGTTCAGGAAGAAGAAGAAATTAAGAAAGGTAATAGGGAGTCACCATTTGAAAAATATTAGGAAATACTACTTTAGATAAGCAGTTCTAAAGAATTAATATAATTTCAGAGTTCCAGAGATTAATAGCTACATATAATTGCAGGCAACTTTGAGAAAAGCCCAATATCCATTCAAATGCAGAGAAGTTAATAAAGGGTTTTTATCTGTGTTATAAAGGATTTCTTGCTTTAAGAAAGAATTCATAGCAACAGTCTTATATAAATCTGGCGCTCTTCTAGGGTAGCTAACAATGGTTTTTTTTTTTTCTAATGCACACAATTTACCGGAAAATGAACCTTTGCCCTTTCACATACACAAAAATACAGTTTTGTGTAAGTGAGGCAAACTTTATTATAAATAAACAATGTGAAGAGCTGTTTGGGGCTTACTTTAAATCTCCACTTTTATTTCCTGAGCAATAGGCTACAGGGTCTCACCATGTTCTGGATAATTCAGATTTTTGGTTAATGGGTTGTAGCTCTTAAACGTACTCAAATAAAGAAAAAGGGAGCTGTCATTTATTAAAGTCTAACCACTGCCATGCCAGACAGGGTAAAATACCTTCTCTCAGTTCCACGCAATATGTATGCGACTGGAAAAGTAAGAATCAACATATCTATTAACCTAATAATGCATTTGAAAGAAAGGAAAGATTTGATAGTTCCTAAACCAGTGTTTCCTTCTCCCTGAGGCCAGTGAAGCCAATTTCACCAATTTCCCTTAGCTCTCTTCACCCTTCCCCTCTCCAGGAGGACTTGCCCTCCCCTCAACCACCATCCTTCACTGTTGGGGGCCATTATAGAGAAAATGAATGAGTAACATCCCTTTAATATGTGTGGGTGGTACAAATTCTACTAGGAAACATTATTCACAGCCCAGCATTTTCCAGGATTCAAGGAATACTAGAAATTCCACCAGTAGAATATAAACACATTTAGAGTCACTAATTAACAAAGCGTGCCTCATAGGTTCCAGGTAAAATTTTCACATTCCTTATACCAGGCCCCCCCCCCCCCCATTATTAGTGGGTTTCAGCAGTCATTCCTTCCACACCTAATCCACTGGTACACACTGAATTCCTAATTATAATTACCCATTATCTTTTTTTTCACAAGCAGATGGAACTAGAGCTCCACAATGGGACATTTCCAATGCTAATCATTACACTTACTGGGTGGAATTTGCAGTCTTTACTTCCAATTGGGACTCATTTAAAACCAAAGTAGATTACTAAGAAAGTTAAATGGAAAGTTCCAGATAGCAACTGATGTATTTTCAAAAGTGAGTCTGGGTCTTCTATACCCAGTAGTGTTGATAAATGCTTTCTGCTAATAACCCCCATGTTTGATACATCAATATTGGTGCATTAATCCTGAAACAATCTTATTAACATTATGTTCATTTTACTTAATGGTACTTTAAAGGAAGATGACATGAGAAAGACTATTTTCAAGTCATTTCAGGAAATGAAACCAACCACTATCTTATAACAATAAATTCAATTTGAAGGGGCGCCTGGGTGGCTCAGTTGGTTAAGCGACTGCCTTCGGCTCAGGTCATGATCCTGGAGTCTCTGGATCGAGTCCCGCACCGGGCTTCCTGCTAGGCAGGGAGTCTGCTTCTCCCTCTGACCCTCCCCGCTCTCATGTGCTCTCTCTCTCATTCTCTCTCTGTCAAAGAAATAAATAAAATCTTAAAAAAAAAAAAAAAAATCAACTTGAAAAAAAAATAGCAGTGCAAAGGTAGAAAGCTCTGATCAGGGGCGCCTGAGTGGCTCAGTCATTAAGCGTCTGCCTTCAGCTCGGGTCATGATCCCAGGGTCCTGGGACTGAGGCCTGCATCAGGCTCCCTGCTCGGCAGGAAGCCTGCTTCTCCTTCTCCCACCCCTACCCTCCACTTGTGTTCCTGTTCTCGCTATTTCTCTCTGTCAAATAAATAAATAAAATCTTAAAAAAAAAAAAAAAAGCTCTGATCAATTCAACCTAATTTATTTATTTTCAAAACATAATTTAAAATGTATTAATCAAAAAGTTCTATAGGAAAGTTTGGGGGTGAGGAGGAAGAAAAGGATGGACTCCATCAAGATTTCAAAAGCATGTGTATGTTTATGCATTCCTATAAGCCGTCTCCCTGGACAAACTGACAGCATGATAGTGAACTGTAGGACTGAGGTGTTCCAACTCACCCACAGCTGCTGTTGTAGCTCAGCAGGAAAATACATCTAAGACCAACTCAACAAGCAGCTCATTTGAGTGGGAGTGTTTAACATTACAATATTCTGCAGTCTCCAGACTCAGGAGTTTCTATGTCTACGCTGAATTTAACATCTGTAGTGATTTACCCAGAAACAACTTCAACTCACTAACCGATGCATCTTTATCAAAATTAGATAATGAATTTTCTGCTGAATACTGGACTTGAAACCATAACACTTAGCTAGTTGCTTAAAGTTAATACATTTTTCTGTTGTGAAGAGGGCAGGAAATGAACTGACAGACTGTGAAAGGCTTCTTTACTTCTGTGCATTTTAAGTGGAATGGTAGTCTCTGATTTCTTCATTTTTTAAAAAGCTTTTATTTATTTGAGAGAGAGAGAAAGAGCACACAAGAGATGTGGGGGCAGGAAGGGGGAGGCAGAGGGAGAGGCAGGAGCAGACTCTGAGCAGGAAGCCCGACATGGGGCTGGTGCGGGGTGGACAGGTCCTGGAATCATGACCCAAGTCAAAGGCAGACGCTTACCTGCCTAACTGACTAAACCACCCAGGGGTCCCTGATTTCTTCATTTTTAAGGAAACAGAGGTGAGAAAAGCTGACTAGTGGTCTTATTAAAATGACTCAAATCCAGTAGGATATCAGAGGCTTATGAGCTGTCTGTGGCACATCACTCCTGCATGTGTACATTGGGAGGGTACATCCCCTGCGTGCAACATCACGAGCACACACCTTTGCCCAGCTCTGCAAAACTGACAGCCTCAGAAATGGGGTTGGGCATGGCCTGAATTCATTTCTACAGCCCATGACAGCCCAAACTTCTCCTGACCACACACATTTCTGGAGTTCCTACAACATGAATGCCCTAATGCTGCCTTCTGTCTGCTACCTTTGTTTGCCCCGGTTACCTCTATTCTAGAAAATCTCTGCATGCAAAACAGAGAATTCAGAACCTTTCCCAAATTCCTCCAAAATCCACACATAAATAAATTTCATGATTTGACTGAAGATTCTGAGTGTATGTGTCCTGGGCAGAGGAAGCAGAAGCATTAACTGACAGCAGTTTCATTGGCTCCAACCCCACCCTCCCGGCCTCTCTCAAATTTCTCCTCCCTCAAAGTTAAAGCTACTTTTTTCCAACTACATACATAAATTGCTCAGGGTTTCTTCTTTCTCTGGTAAGCAAAATACTCATTTCTCTCCAAACAAAATGCCTTGTTTAGGCAAAAGAGATGTATACAATTATATCTAAGGACATTTCCCCACCTCATGATATGTAAAAGATACAATATAAAAATCAATTTCACTGGTACCACACAGAAACCAAACAACTAGATTTTCAAAAAGAATAAAAAGACAAGAAATTACAAGTGTTGGCAAGGATGTGGAGTAAAGGGAACACTTGTATACTGTTGGTGGGAATGTAAATTGGTGCAGCCAATTTGGAAAACCGTGTTGAGATTCCTCAAAGAATTAAAAGTGGAATTACCATATGATCCAGTAATTCTACTACTGGGTATTTATTCAAAGGAAAACACTAATTCAAAAAGATGTATGCACCCCTATGTTTACTGCAACATTATTTACAATAGCCAAGATACAGAAGTAACCCAAGTGTCCATAGATAAATGAATGGATAAAGAAGATGTGGTGTGTGTGTGTGTATAAGGAAAATTTACATATACATATAATTATAAAATATATAATATATAATAATGGAATACATTATAATGGAATATTAGCCATAAAAAAGAATGAAATCTTGCCATTTGTGACAACATGGATGGACCTAGAGGGTATTTTGCTACGTGAAATATAAAAAACAAAACAAATAAACAAACAAGAAACCAAACAGACTCTCAAATACAGAAGACAAACTGGTGATTGCCAGAAAGGAGATGGGTGGGGGGATGAGTGAAATAGGTAAAGGGGACTAAGAAGCACAAACCTCCAGTTCAAAACAAATAAATCACGGAGATGAAAAGTACAGCATAGGGAATATAATCAATAATGTTTAATGACATTGTATGACAGATGGTGACTATACTTACTGTAGTAAGCACTGAGTAATGCATAAAATTGTCAAATCACTATGTTGTACACCTGAAGCTAATATAAAATTATATGCCAACTATACTTCAATAATAATTTTTTTAAGAATGCCAAAAAAAAAAGTCAATTTTACTGGCACTATGCAGAAACCAAACTGCTAGATTTTCTAGGGAAAAAAAATCTTAATTCTTCATACATTCTTTTTAGTAAGTGAGATTTATTAAATACAAAACTTTGGTTTTCTTTTTACACATTCTAAGTCTTTTCATGCATATTAATTCACAAACAGAATTTTGTTAGATCATGTTGTCCATTTTCATAGTTATATGTGTTCAAAAGAGAGAGCTTGCTGTGGCCCAAAAGGCTTGAGCTGGTATCTGATCAATAAGTTCAGGTAAGTGTGAGGGAGAGTATTCCAGTTTGGGGGCCCTACTTATCCAAAAGTAGAGAATATTGTCAAGACTGCTAATTGTTCAGATGGTAGTAATTATCTGAATTTGGCCGGATCTCACAATTTGTGGTGGTGCTTATAGGTAATGAACTTCCACATATTAATGACACTCACATGGAGATGTATTCAGGATTCTCTTTTGCTAGTTTCTTGAAAATCTTTAACAAAAAGACAAAAAAGGAAGTCCTATCTTGTTCTATTATCTGTTTTTGCATGACTATGTAATCTTTATGATTTCGATTCTGTCTTTAGTTACCCTCATTGAAGGAAGAAAATCACTAGAATGAAAAAAAATGAAATAAAACAAAGTAAAGCAATCATATGTCTTGACCATGACACTAAAATCTAAAGAGAATGGAGAATTTTAAAAACTGAGCCACACAAGACATATATTTGGGTAGGTAAAACAACTATTTTTCAAGATTGTTATAATATCTGGTAGAAGAAGGTGGAACATCCGGCTTACATAGAATATAATTAAAATATTTTATTATTTTTAATATTTTTAAAAGCTTAAACAAGCCAAGCAGTCTGGTAATTGCATGTATTTGATCTTATAAAATGGCTCTTTTTACTCCTGGAAATGCTCTTCTCTGGTTTGACCATAAGGTAACATAATATTGCTTTAATGTGTCAGAACTCATACAGTAAACTGACCGTTTCCTCCTTCACCATAGACAACTTGAGAAGGGATATACTTAATTCAGGATGCAGCCTTTGCTTAAAGTATTATTTTATTAAAAATTAAAACAAAATTTCTGTTTTGGTATTGGTATTTTATTGGTATTGGTATTTTATTTTATTATTATTGGTATTGGTATTTTATTTTATTATTATTATTTTTTTTAAGATTTTATTTATTTATTTGAGAGAGAATGAGAGAGAGAGCACATGAGAGGGGGGAGGGTCAGAGGGAGAAGCGGACTCCCTGCTGAGCAGGGAGCCCGATGTGGGACTCAATCCAGGGACTCCAGGATCATGACCTGAGCCGAAGGCAGTCGCTTAACCAACTGAGCCACCCAGGCGCCCCCAGTATTGGTATTTTAGCAAACAACTTTCCAGACACTTATTTATGCAAACATATATATATATACAAACAAAAAGTTTACAAAAAGGCCATCCTATATAGGCAGTCCCATGACCCTTTTTAACTCCACCACACACCACTAGTGTCATTCAAAATAAGCAGTTTCTAAAAGCACATAGTATTTATTTATTTAATTCCTGTTTGATGGATATTTCAGGGATTTTCCCCTGATTTTTCACTATTATGAACAACTCTGCAACAAGCTCAGTGCATTTTCAGAACATCATTCGAAATTCTAACACATACACATCCTCAATTTTAGGAAACTGCACTCCTCTGAGTGTATCTTTCCTTGGAAATATCCAAGCCTTTCAAAGCCAGTTCTAGTTAATAAGGGCAGCACTATTTCTGGCCACAACCAGCTGTAACTGATGGAGGAAATTCCTTGGGGTTCCATCCATCATATGCTTCTTTGGAAATAGCACAATAGAGAGAAAGGGACATAGACTTTGCATCAGGCAGAACCTATTTGTTTTGATCAGTAACTTTTTATTGAAACATAGGTGACATATACACAAAAAAGTGCACAAATTACAAATACACATCTTCATAGTTTTTCACAGAATACACTGTGCAACCAGAACTTGTATTTTCTTCTTTTAATATTGCTTTTCTATTCATTACGTAATCTTGGACAAATCATTTTTCTGAGCCTATGAAATGGACAGAATACATGCCTTAAAGAGCACTGGGAAGACTAAAAGAAACAATGTAGGCAAAGCTTCTAATACACAGTATAAATGACAGTTTCCTCCCTACCTGGACCACACTAGGGAGCACATCTTGGCCATATCCCAACCAGCTCATCCCCTCCTTCAACTCAATGCCACCAAAAGTCTGGAATGCCTTGTTCCCCTGGCTGCTTCAGTTACAAGCCTTTCCATTGTAAATGATTTCTTAATAATGTTTGAGAGGAATACAATCACATCAAGGACCCTAATTTAGAACCACAAAGTATTAACTACTAAGAGATAAAGAGGCTCATCTCCATTAAGAAAAGTAGCTGTTAAAATGATTCACAAGTTTAATTCTGCTACTTGCTAAGTTTTATTAAAAATACAATGAAAGGCAAAGGCCCCCTGGATTTTCACCACAGCACCCACACAAGCCAGGTGCAGTCTTACTCAGCAGCTCAAAGGGTGTTATATCCTCGGGCATAAAATCCTATTTTTATTCAAAAAGCCCAAATCAAGGATTGTGAGTAGCACTGATGGAAATGGAATTTATTTTTTTGCCATTGCTGCCAAAGCTACTGAGGTGCCCAATGTGATATCCAAGGGTCCAAATGAGAGTCAGCAACGCCCAACACTTGCACAATTCTATCTAATCTGTCAGATATCAACCATCATTCAGGGATGGCTCTACAAAGACAAAATTTAGTAACACAGTAAGCAGACTGTCAAATGCTAATAGTTACAAAAGCAAATACCATAATTTGAAAAAACAAACAAACAAACAAAAAACAGCTACTATGGTTTGAATCTTACTATGTGCCAGGCTCTTTACATGCATTTCCTTATTTTTCCTTCACAACAGCTCTTCATGGTAGCTTCATTATCCCTATTTTGCAGATTGAGAAATTGAGGTTTAGTGAGATGATTTAACCTGCCCAAGATCACACAGCAAAGATGACTTGAGATTCAAGTGTAGATCAAAGAAGAGATTATTGAACAGTTAAGCCTGAGTCTGTTGGACTGCAGAGTGTTTGTTTCTAAAGACCAGATGGCCAGAAAAGTTGCCTTTGTCTGCACCAGGGTTTCAAACAAAGCATTATGCTTTTCCCCTGATGTCTACAGCAATTTAAAAAACTAATCAATTCCTTTTGGGTGGGAGAACAACTTGATATTATAAGGATAGGAAAAAATTCTTTAGCCGAAAAACTTCCCTGAGGAAAAACTTTGTTACTAGAATTTTTCTATTTTGTTTTTAATTAGCAGGTCATTAATAATGGGGCAAATGACATGAAGACAAGGAAATGTTATTGAAGTGGTTGTTGTTGTCTGTAATAATTTTCTCCATTTCTTTGAATGCTTTTAATTTCAAAATTGAAACAGAGGCATCTTTTTTTTTTTTTTTTTTTTTTAAGATTTTATTTATTTATGTGACGGAGAGAGCGCAACAGCAGGAACACAAGCAGGGGGAGTGGGAGAGGGAGAAGCAGGCTTCCCACTGAGCGGGGAGCCCGATGCGGGGCTTGATCCCAGGACCCTGGGATCATGACCTGAGCCGAAGGCAGACGCTTAACAACTGAGCCACCCAGGCGCCCCGAAACAGAGGCATCTTAGTATAACTCCTATTCCATCGGAAGCCAAGAGGTGGTAGAAATTTCATATGGAAATTTGAATAATCCCTTTATCTCCAAAGCCAATTATTTTCCTTTCTTACTTGGAACCCGCCCACCCTATTTGACTTCCAGCCACGAGCTTGGAGGTTGGTTGGAAAGCTGTTAATGAGCAGAGGGCTGCCAGCATGTCAGGTTCCATTGTGTTTGTGTGACCGCTGATCAGAGTGATGAAACAGGGATTAGCTTCATCCTTATCACTATAAATAAATGTGATTTTATGACAACACTGGAGCTTTCATCATTTATTAAAAAGGACAGGAAGAAATGTAAAGGCTGCTATACAATCCTTATTGAAAAAATCGGCTTGTTCCCTGAGATCAGCAGTTGGTTTTAATTTTATATTATTTAAGTTGTTGTGAATAAAAGCCTTTATTAATGTGAACATCAATCCAAGGAGAGCCATGCTTCACCTCATCATATTTTAAAGGATGTAACATAAATGGTTTTCTTCAGTCAAACCAAATTCACTCAGAAATGAAGAGAGACCATAGAAAATAAAAGGTTAGATTGGGAAACTATAAAATATTGATGCATTTAATATTTAATTAAATCAATTATTCAATTAACTGGAGACTATCTGGAATTTAGATATAATGTGATACTCCAAGGACATCTGGAATCCCTTTCCTCCTCTCTCTGTCTCTCTGTCCCTCTCTCTCTCTCTCTCTCTCTCTCTCTCTCACACACACACACACACACACACACACAGATTTCAACCAGTAGTCCTTGAGGTTTGTGCATATTATGAGTTTAGGAGTTTAAATCAATTGGTTTGTGCATTTTTCAGCCCCAAGTTCCTACAAAACAGGAAACATTATATTTGCAGAAGGCAGGTCAGAGTACTAGCTGTTTCTTCCCAGAACCTTCGACCTGCGCAACGTGACTGAAAAGTATCTGGGAAGAGAGTTTGGGAAAGGCTTCCTGTTTGTCTTCATTTATTAGACTCTTCTCTTTCCCAATGCACATATAAAACACATCATGAATGCTACATAATGTGCTCTTTCTGATTTGCCAGAATGATTTTCTGTTTGTTTTTTTATCTGAGGTCATTTCTTAATATATCTAGACGTTGTTCCTGAGGATGCGAACTCAATTCTCTCCCTCAGAGATCATTTTCCATAATGCCCTAGCACACTGAGGAAGTGGATTCCAGCCTGCTGCAGCAATGTTGACTGTCCCCACTATGAACTATCTTAACCCATGGGGAAATCACAACTCAAGTATCTGCTGTTTAGATTATCAAGTTTGGACCTAAAAGCTGGTCCCAAAAATGTCTCCTGATTTCTGCAGGCCATTTGGAAGTCAATTTTTATCTCCTCCCACAGCACTCCTCTTGCAAATGCTGCACTGGCAAGAGGAACAGCCTGCTCATCTCAGGTCCCTTTGGGGAAGAGCTGTTGCCCTACTAGCAAAGGATGGGTTCTGAGCAGCCAACCTCCTGTTCTACTCCCGGAAAAGGTTACGGTGGTGGGGCTGGAGTCATGAATTTGCAGAGATACAATCCAGGCTCAGCAAGGTTCCAGAGGGCATTCCCATCTGGGCCACACACTACTCTCCTCTCCTCCCTCTGAACTTCTCCTCTTACCCTTTCCCAAGAGAGAAAGACAAGTTCATAAATCCTCCTGCAGCTGCGGCACACTTAAGTATGAAAGGCAGAGTGCAGAGACAGTGACATCATGAAGTTTCTTCTCTAACATGCTCTACACCAAACCCACAGCTTCGACCCACAAGGAGCTCCCTCTCCAATGGCCTATCTCCATCAGTGGCAGTCACCATTACCTGAACTGCCTGATTTCTCCTGATCCTCTTTTATGCAATCAGTCACTGCTTTGTCCTTCCTCCTTTGGCACATCTCTCCTTCTCTTCTATTCCTATCACATCCAGCAGAAGCTCCCCTCAGTTCACAGATTACTGCAATTGGCTGTATCAATAAGGGTCCAACCATGAAGAATATAGAAACCATTCCAAGTGTTAAAAAAGAGGGAATTCGGGGCATCTGGGTGGCTCAGTTGGTTAAGCATTTGCCTTCGGCTCAGGTCATGATTTCAGGGTCCTGGGATCGAGTCCGGATTTGGATTTGGGCTCCCTGCTCAGCGTGGAGCCTGCTTGTCCCTCTCCCTCTGCCTGCCACTCCTCCCGCTCATGTGCATGTCTGGGCGCTCACACTCTCTCTCTCTCAAATAAATAATCTTTAAAAAAAAGAGAGAGAGAGAGAATTAAATACAGAGAATTGGACACACAAGTGCTGGAAGAGCTGAGAAGTCAAGAGTGAACAATGAGACGACCCAGAGAGAGATCAGCAACACTCCTGGCTGGAGGGACAAAAGCAGGAAGTGGTGTTCCTAGCACCAAGGGCCTAAGTCATGGAAGAAGCTGGAAACACAGTGGGCCTGTCTTGTAGAAGCTGGGGCCACGAAGCAAACACAGCTGCAGCACTCTGATCTCTCACCAGTGCCTCCCCCGACTGGAATCAGAGTTGGGAAGTCAGCCTGCTGGGATGGAACCCTCTGCCACGGTGGGAGTCAAGGAATAACTCTGATAGCAAAAAGGCCAAGACCAGCTCATGAGCTAAATACACTCTGTTTAGTTCTCACAATGGATAACATACTCTTCATTTTCCATACTAGGAAATTAAGTCTCATGAGGATAAGTATCACACCAACTCTAAACTCCTTCTTCTTCCGCACCCTTTGCTGCCTTCTCTTGCTGGCTGTTCTTCCACTATAACATTTATATCATAATGGGATATAGTATTTGATTATTTCTAAATAATAAATAGACACAACAATTGTAATCTCAAGGAACCCATCTTCCCCCAAGCTAGGAATGAAGAGTGAGGTACCACATCTTACTGAGAGGCCCCCAACACCTTAGGTCATTTTGTGCCCTGGTCAGTCCCTTGTCCTCTGCCAGGCCAAGGCCCAGAACGTGAGGGATTGATTAGCAGTGCCTGGCTTTCCTGGAATAAGTGAATGCTTCCAGGGTGGGATTTCAGGAGACACAAGAAAGGCCCCATATTGCAAAATAATACTCCAACTTTTCATTCATTTATTTAAAAATGTTTATCAAATGTAGAAATATACACATTCAATGATATCCAATAAGAGAGGGTTAATCAGAATCTGGGTGTATATACATCTTTTTTAAGTGTTCATCAAAAGGGAAGATAACTTATAAGAGCCTGGGGAACCTATACCGGTTGGTGCTAAAATTTCACTTCCAAAGTTTCGATCAGTTAGTGTAAAGCAGTAGTTTTTCAATTTTTCTTTTCAACCTAATAGACATAATTCAAGGCAAAGTGAATTACCTCTGGGGTCTACACACTCTCAGAAACCACCAGAGTCCCACTTTAAGACAAATTTTACTTTAAAAACTGCATGAATGTTATATTCTATTATACTCTACCATAATTTCATGTGCATTTTAATATAGAAATGAGATTTTCCCCCAAAAAAGTTCTAGTAGAAGCAACTTCCCAGGACACTATGTCATGGTAACATACTAAAATTTGGGAAGCTTGGGCATAAAACTTTGCATCCCTGCTAAAATGTAAATAACCCTGAAGGACAGTCTTTTTTAGCTATTACCACATTTTATTGTGGTTTTTTTTTTTTAATTGTCTTGATATGAATGCAGTTGGGAGTCTTGCCTAAGGACAGGTTTTGACAGTGGAGAAAGAAGAGATGTTGAGAGCCTCAGTTTAATTATGGAACTGAGGAGAAACTACCATTAACAAATGGAAAAGGTACAAAAAAAAGGGATGAGGACCCCAAAACAAACCTTACCACTTCACTCTTGTGGAAAGTCTGGAGCAGAAGAATTATCATGGAGTGAAAAAGACAATTCTCCCTCTCCAAAACTCACAGATCACACCCATGAGCACTAGGAGACTCCGAAGCTCAGTCTTAAAGTATAAACAAGAATATGAAGTTTTGAGTAGAAAATTCAGTATTTCTCATTTTTTTCTAATAATATAAGAAAATAGTGACATCCATAAAGCATAGATTCATGTTTTCATAACCATTAAAAATACAGAACTATAAGATGTTAACCTTAGGGAAGGCTGGGTAAAGTGTATACAGCAACTATCTATACTATCTTTGCAACTTTTCTATTAATCGAAAATTGCAAAAAAACGGGGCACCTGGGTGGCTCAGTCGGTTAAGCATCTGCCTTCAGCCCAAGTCATGATTCCAGGGTCCTGGGATCGTGTCCTGTTCAGGACTTCCTGCTCAGTGGGGAGTCTCTTCTCCCTCTCCCTCTGCCACTCCCCTCCACTCCTGCTCTCTCTCTCTCTCTCTCAGGCTCTCTCTCTCTCTCAAACAAATAAATTAAATTAAATTAAATTAATAAATAATAGAAAACAATAAAATAAAATTATTGTGAAAACACAAAATAAATTGTTGCAAAATAAAATTTTTTATTTTAAAAAATCTGCTGTATGTTTAAGGTCTCCATATTATATATGGAATGTTTTTCCATCAATGTGAAGATCCCTCTGTTTTTTCATCTTGTTACCCATTTCTCAGTGCCCTTCCCAATGACTTTGTTCTCCTCATAGTTTTCTTGTCATCCCTGATCCTTCAATTTGATTTCATTTTGTGTTCAAGCCAGAAAAATCTAGCAATTTGAAATTGAAAGGGATAGAACTCATTCAGCTTAATCTCCACTCTCTACATTGTGGTTGTATCATGTTAAAACTTCCCCTTCAACTAGTTATATTGCATAGTGCTTTCAAATAAAACTATTTGAAGAAAGCCAATTTCAGAAAATCAAAAATAGCTCACAAAGGTGTTGACTGGGTAACAAACTGCATAATCTAGAATCACAGAAGCCGCTAAAAAGAGAGTTTCCAGATGTTGTTAGCATATGACAGAAAATAAAGGAAGAATTAGGGAAGAAGAGGCAAATGAGAGCAAAATGGTGTAAGAAGACAGACTCTTTAGAGGAAAAGCTAGAGAGAGGAATTTTTAGTTCCAGATCATTTTGTAGCAGTCAAACTGGGCAAGTGAATAATACTTGGTATATGGTAGTCTTAAATACCACCACTGAAGTCGAAGGAATGCTATGAGACTTATATTTCTCCTCATGGCACACATCAGACAAAACAATCTTTTAAAATCCAGCTTTGAACTGAAAGAGTTCTATTAGGTGTTTTCTTCTCTTCTTTTTATCACTCCTAAGGTTCCCAAAATGATACCTTCACTAGATCTTAATTTTATACATTCAAATAGAGAACACATTTCTTTCCCTTTCCTTCCCTTCCCTTCCCTTCCCTTTCCTTTCTTTTCCTTTCCTTTCCTTTCTTTTCCTTTCCTTTTCTTTTTTTATTTCCCCCTTGGCTCCCCACAACCCACCACCTCCAGGGATGCAGGAGGGATAAAAGGTCTTTAATATTAGACATGTTATTGGAACTGAAAAGAGTTACTTTTTCTTTTTTTGGTAAAGTCTATTTCCCTAAGTCTCAAATCTCATCTACCATTACATACAATAACAACCATGAAGAAAAAAGCAGGAAAACAAACAGGCATTGGCAGACAGAGGCCCCGAATATTAAGCGGAAGTAATTCCCATGGCTCAAGCAGGCCAGTGTGAGCCAGAACCTTTTCCACATCAGACTGAACACGACAGGAGCCAACTTGCGAGCCACAAACCTCAGTCCTCGCCCTCCCTAACCAGCCCAGCCCGCAAAGCCCAGGCTCATCCAGGCTTTCATACAAGCTCTTCTAGGATACAGTGACACGTGGGTGACAGATGTGCCCATCAACTCTTTCTATTTAATAGTCTTTAGTTACAAAAAGACAGCTTCCTTGGCATCCTCTTACTCTCCTCTCTGTAGAATCTTTCAGGCTCCCAATCCATCATTACTGATGCAGGCATGCCCAGTTCCATTGTTCAGGGGAAGGTGCCATCTATTAATATTTTTGCAGTCAGGGACAGTGTGACCACCACATAGTAGTAAACTGGAGGTGCCAATTTTCACTCAAAAGGCGTGAAAGATGCTGTGATTTACAGCAGTCGTAATGAGCGGGGCATTTCAGGACCTGTAAGCACCTGCTGCTTCTGTAGCCTTAGCCAACTCCACCACCATGCCCTCGGGTATTGGATAGCACCCCTCCCTATTAGGAGAATTTATGGTTAAACTACACTGAAGAGTTTGCTGTGCCATCTACCTTCATTAAAAAAGGCAATACTCATCAGGGAAGTCCATCTGAGAAAATGAGAGAAAGGGTCCCATATTTGCTTTGTTTTCTTTGTCTCTGTGACTGCTCTCAAAAGGAGAGAGATTCCCAACTAGGTATACAGTGAAATAAAATCAGGAAGTAATTTTATGTATTTATTATTTATACCCTATATTCTTCCATAAAAGGTTTAGAGCAGAGGACCATGAGCTACAGGTGCTGCCTATTAAGAGTGAGGATTTATGCTGTTGTATTTTAGTCTGTTGGATGTTCCTCATCTCTAGGAATGTGATTTGCCATTAATTACAGACAAAACAATGCCAGTGATTCCCAAACCAGGTAGACCTGCTTGCATCACCTGACCTCTCTTGCTCTACTTGTTCTACTCTCTTGCTGCTTCTGAGCATTAAACACTCAACCCCATATTGCAGTGGAATCACAGAAAATAGGCTGAGCAAAATGGCACCTTAGCTCTTGTATGATCTGCCACGCACCTACCCCCACCTTTTCCCACCCTTCTTGCTACTCAACTAATCTACTAACTCTAAGCATAAACCATTCACTCCATCTAAGCTCTTCTTCCACACAAACCATGCTCATTCAAATCCCAGAGTTACCATCCTGTTTCTCTGTCAAACCAAATTCATACTTCCCTCCAAAACTGATATCAATTCCAATATTTTCCACCACATTTTTCCTAGCTAGTCAGGCTATCACCTTGACCTCTTCTTTCCTTTGATTTCTATGGCATTTTATAGATGGTACAGTGTGACAAAACGGTTCTACTATAAAAGGTTCTCAACCTGCCAACATTCACATGGAAGAGTTATGCAATGTGAGTGGGTAATCTTACTCTCTGATTTTAACCTCTATAACAGCCATTTCAATATAGAGCACAAACACTTCACTGTTTAAAGCCAGGGCCTGCTTTGTTATGATGCAAGAGAGTCAAGGTACAAAACTAAAAGTAAATGAAACAAATTATAAATATATCATCTTGTGTTGCTCATGCATGCATGTGAGTTCACACCAGTTATAATTGCTTCTGGTGCCTTAACTTGTGTTTATTTGTGGGCCAGGTTATTTCTCTCAGCTCCATTTAATCCTTGAAAATACAAATCTGCTATGTTTTGATCCCTAGATCCTTATTAAAACGATGTTCTACCCCTTGTGAGGGCATCCCTACACACTGATCACAGAACTATTCTGAAGTAACTACCTCTTTCCTAGTCCATACTGAAGAAAGCCTAGTACATCATCCTTCCAGACCCTGCAATTTCTAGAAAAGCCACAGACTCCTTTAGAAATCTGACTAAACTACATTCAACCATATAACTGTGTGGCAAAAAGTTAGTGCTCCCATTTCTAAGTCATAACATCAAAAAATACTCTGATATATTAGAATGCTCACATTGTAATTTTGAGAACTCTGGCTCTGACCAGATTGAAATGACTTTAATTCACATATATTTAGGATATAGAATGGAGGAGGGGTTTTTCTGCTACTATCACACGATTTAGTCCTTGATTATAAAGTGTCATGTTTTTCTCTGGTTATTTCTTACGTGTCTTATCTGAAAAGTTCTCCAAGGCAGAGAATAGGGTTTTTTACTTCTTTTCTAATTTCCCTTAGCATCTTGGTAATCTGGTCCATGTTGACATGTGAACAATAGTATGCTATCAGGTATGAAGAATACTGGAAGGGAAAAGTTGGACTTAAACTAGGAGTTGGCAAATTTTTTCAGTAAAAAACTAGAAAGTCAATATTTTAAGCTTTGTGGTCCATATAGCTTCTGTTGAAACTACTTAACTCTGCCATTGCAGTGTAAATAATACATAAACAAATGGATGTGGCTGTGTTCCAATAAAATTTTATTTACAAAAACAGGTGGCAGACTGGAGTAGGCCTGCAGGCCATAGTTTGATGACCTCAAACCTAAACTATGACAACATCAAAAGAAACAAATGGTATACTAACACTCCATCAATCACCACTGTAATTCAAATTCAACACAAGAAGTTTTTGACTGGTCACTAAATTGAAATTAAAAATGGTAAGATATATATACCTCAGTGAAGATCTCTGGGAAATTAAGTGGTACATTTGTGCCCTGGTAGGGCTCACTTCCAAGATTTTTGTGCCCTCTTGTATCCCACCTTATTCCTGAGTATTTTATTGATAGAGATAATAATAGCTAAACTCAAATAGGTGATTATGTACTATTATTAACATCTTTCAATTGTTTTTATGTTTCATCTGATTCCAAGGAAACAGATTCCTATATAAATGTCTATTTATTAAAGAGCAACATTTGAGTCTTTGGTTGACCAAAGATGTCTGGTAATTAAAATTTATTACTCCAAAATGCATATCCATATCCCTTCTCTCCTACTTTTGGTTACTTCTCAAGTGCTTATATTAAATATAAATCAATGCAAAATAATTATTCCTTTTCATTGTCCATTTCCAAATGGAAATTCTATAAAGCAAGATGAACTGACACACCAAATATTTCCACAGTTAAAGTAACAGTAAAAATATCCTATGTAGTAAAAATTAAGATAGTATATCCAAATTACAAACAGTTTAACTTTCTGTCTAAAAGAAGGAGGTATAGTATGTTTCATATTATCTACATTCTATGTAGATAATGATTTATAATCCTCATAAAACAATAATATTAAATAAAACTGAATACACACTGGAAGATTAAGGCAAATCTGACTTGAATAAGTCAGTTAATTCACTCAAATGAACATTTGATTTCCATTGGAAAACATAATACAAAAACTACATGTTAAAAGGAAAATAACCTGACAACATAAAAGGACTTATCACCCAAAATTAATTCATCTATTTTGAGCTGTAAGTAAATAATTATAATCGAGGTATAAAACTAAGATTTTTTGATACTTAGTGTTAATCCTGAAAAGGATATAGTATAAAACATAATAGGGTTAAATCATTATCTTCTAAATATTAGGGGCAATGAAGACTTTACTCACTGCAACCACATTTTTCTGAGTAGAAAATTGGTGGAGGTCACAAATTAGTCAGCTTCTCTATCTCCCACAGAAATTATGCCTTCTGCTAACTCTTCTGTTGCACGCTACTTCCTTCTAACACCTTTTTTTGCTGACCTGAGTTTTCAGAAAAGGAAACTAAAATTAGAAGTTAATTGGCCTACTGGAGTAGGAAACAGAAGTATGTTTCATATGATCCCACTTTCAGGGGGGACAAAAAAAGTGTGCCTCCCCCCACCGAAAAATAAGCTAATAGTGGTTGCCTCCAGGAAGTTGGAGCAATTTTTACTTCCTTTTGCCTTTTCTCTATTTTTAAAATTTTCTACCATGATAATGCCCCACTTTTAAAAATCAGAAGAAATTAAGCATGTAAAGACCTACTATAGTCCTCACAATTTGTATCTATCACTTTGATCCCTTATGATTTATGTGCGGTTTCTATATAATAAAACTAATGCTAGAACACACATATATGAAAATCAATCTCAACATACAGAAGTGATCTGTTTATAAGTTAACAAAAGCTCAAGTTTCACAGAATTCCTCCTGAGTTGAGAGCAAAGTTCTTTATATAGTTCCATTACGGTGTGGAAGTAACACCAGTTAGGAAATCATGCAACAAGCCATCTGCCATTTCATTAAAGCAGTATGCTTTTTTTAAGGATATTTAAAAATTGTGCTTCATAGAGATTACTAGGAGAAGCTGCTGTGAATGGATGGCAGGTTTCAACAAACACTGTTGGAAATCCAGTGCTGAGCCCAGCAAGAGTACAGTTGAATATGTGGATGGGTAAAATATTGCCAGAATTAGACCACAGATAGCTTTTTACTTCATATTTAGGAAGTCTCACCAAAGTGAGATAAAGCCCATAAGATTTGTGCCTAACCTATACTCAGCATAAATTGTATTTCTAAGTAAATATTACACCAGCACATTTTTTAACAAATGCCATACAATTTTGCTTAAGTCTTTTCTCAAAAAAAAAAAAAAAAATAGAACAAGAATTAAATCTCTACTTGCAACAAGTCACAGGTGTTACAAGTGTAACACATGTCTGGGTACGAACAGGCAATGCCTGGGCCTCACCATCTCAAAGTCCTGCTCTAAGCCTGAGCTCTGCGTTTACTCTTCTCAGGCCACCACCCCTCACTCTGCCACTTTCCCCCAGATCTGCTCTCTGTCCTCTGGAGATCCTCTTCCTGGCACACTAGACTCCTCCCCCTCCTCCTTCCCCAGGAGCACTGTTCTAGATTCCCTTGCCTTCACTACTCCCTCCACCTGATGCTGGGCCTACTCCTGGGCTCCTGGTTCTCTGCTGTGACCCTGCCTAAGGCAGATACAGACCCAAAATGATACAGCCTTGCCCCTGCTAGACTGTTGCCATCTCTCTTAGGCTAGGCCTGTTGATCTTTGCACAGATGCCTCTTTAACACACATCCTCATAATAGGTACTCCAGAGTTAGCCGCTCCCAGGACCCCCCTCCACTTCTTCCCTCCACCAGCCTAGCTCCTCACACCTGACTTCACCTACCCTGTGGAGACAGACACACCCAAGTGTATTTGTTTCCACTTACTAGTTTCCATAGCTCCTTTGTTGTCCCTGCCTCCAACTCCAGAGGAGCGTGTGAACCTCCCTAAAATTAAAGTCTCTCTCCAGTACCAACTATGGCCTTTACCTTTGCTGTGTGTTTGGATCTTCCCACTAACTTCTTCCCTCGTGGTTTTCAATCCCTTTAAAAACATCTTCTGCTAAGTCTACTACCCCTCCAAGAATCAGCCCTTCTCAATTCCCAAATCCTTCATGAATGATTTTTCTCTATCACCTTCAGCTTCTACTCCCTTTCCCCCACTTACTGCCTCATCCCCTTTACAGAACTGGGCAGCTGATACATGGCTCTTAAGTCTGTAGAAACCCCTCTCTTGGAAATCACTGGTGTCCTACTTTAACTAGATTCACTTCTCTCCTCAGACTTCATCTTCCTTGATATCCTAGGGCACTGGATACTGACGACAACTTCATTCATCCTTGCACTATGCATTTACTGGTGTCCACTATGTACCCTCTGATGACACTGTGCCCTGCGCAATCTTCTAACCCTGTGTTATCTCCTCTCTCCGTCTCCATGTTTATACAGCTAAACTCTTTTCTTCCTCTCAACTCATAACTGGAGGCATCATTTAATACTTTGGCCTCTGTCCATGTCCGAGGTCACAGGCACCCTATAGACTCACCTGAATTCAAATGCTATATTTCTAAATATTTATAGAACACTTCCACTTGGATGCTCCATCATTATCTAAAACTCAACATTACTTGCAAGTTGAGTAATTTATCTTTATCATCATTTGCCTATCCCTAAAGCTGTATGGCCATCCCACTTATCTTCCTGTTTAGAAACTTCAAAGTTATGTGGCTTCTTATCTCCTTCATTGAATCTGTACTGAATCTTTTTGCTTCTTCTCTGAGATGTCTGCCTCTCCTCTACCCGCCCCCCTTGCCATAAGTCTTGTCCAAAACCTCTTTACCTCAGGCCTATAGTGCTATGATAACAACCTCAATTCTCACCCTCTTCCAATTCACCTTACACACTATTACAGATTAACCTTCTTAGAGTAATATTAAAACTGCAAATAACTTTAAAACCCATGACTTAGAGTGTTTCACATAAACAGAGGTTAGTTTTTCTCACATAACAGGAAGTCCAGAAGGAGAGCTGTTGGTAAGGGTATAGCAGTTCAGCAGTGTCGGAGACGACACCTCAGACTTTTCCTCATGGTACCAAGAGTTGCTGCATGACTCTGGGCTCTGCATCTTCATTCAAGGGCGGGAGGAGGGGAAAAGAGGGTTCCAACATTTTATTAAGAGAGCAAAAACATTTCCAGAAACACCATCAGCATTCTTCAGCTTGGCCAGAATAAGGTCACAGAACTGTCTTATCTGTAAAGAAGGCTGGGAAAGTAGGGAATAGAGTTGTCCTGAGTGGATTAGACCAATCATGATTCATTGCTTGAGAGTACACATAAAATTCAGGTTCACTTATCAAGAAAGAAGGGGAGACACCCAATTTTATTTTTTTATTCCTCCTGCATACTAATGTAGCTCTCTGGTCAGCCAGGTCTCTTCTCTCATTGTCCCAAACATATGCCATGTTCACCTCTACCTTTTGACCTTCGCTCTCTTTCCCTGGAACATCTTTCCTTCACCTCTACTTGACAAATCCCATTCATCATTTGTGGCTCTGCTCATATCCCAGCTACTCCATGACACACTGCAGTCCACAATGATTTCTTCCTTGAATGAACACTTTTATTCAATTCATTCATTCATCTATATTCATTTTTTACTTACATGTGGTTCCTATAGAAAGCACTACACAGTTGAACATTTAATTGTTCTTTGTTTCCTCTGGCTTGGTTTCATTTCTCTACAAATACTATAACCTACATGAAGATACAAACTGTGCCTCAGATTTCTTTTGTATGCCCCAGTTCCTTGCACAGTGCTGAAAATGTATGTGCTTAGTAAATTACTCAGTGACTAAAAAAAAAAAACTGTAATTGCCTAGAAAGAGCAATGCATGAATTACTTAATGTTTAAAAAAAAACACTGTGGTTGGCACTTTGAAAACAGTACATTGTCTACTTATTTCAGTCAAAATATACTCCACAAGACAAGAAAATAACAATGATTATATTTGCACTTCAGTAGCAAAATATAATCCATTTCCTTTGAGAAAACTAAAAAGACCAGCACAGCTAAGTAAAATTCAAAATTGTCAAGTAGGAAAAAAAAAAAAAATTGTCAAGTAGAGAAGCAGTCCGCAGACATTTCAAATCTGAGGGTTAGTCTTCTAAGCCATCCCCTGCAATGTTAGGCAGAAAAAAGTGAAGTGATTTATTTTAGAGAGATGCTTATCTGTATGGGAATTAAAAGATCTCCACCAAACACTGCAGCCAGCCACACAGCAGCTTCGGGAGTGTACTAAGAAGATCTCAAACCAGGCACAACTTATGCAAGAGACACAAATCCCCCACCTCCCTACTGACCGGGTTTTTAAATAGTCCTTATGATTTGCTTGTTGCCCTCTCCTTATCCTGTTTACTGAGTAGATCACCTAAAATGTTCTCTCCAAATAGAAAACCAGCAGCTTCACCATGAGTTTCACTCATCATGGAGCCTGCAGAATAGAAAGATGTGCAACATTTGCCTCATTCCTCTTGGCCTGAATGAGGACATCCTTTCAGAAGTTGGGAAAAGAAAGCAATTCATAGGAAGGCTTATAAACCTTCTCCGGTCCTCGCCAGAAAGTGAAATTCCACCCCTCCACCCCCACCCTCCCCCGCCCCACACATCCAGGCAGCCGTAGTCTGGACGTTTCTCTCTGTTTCCTCTCTGTCTCCAACAGGCCAAGGAAGACCCAGTCATAGACTTAGGAGCAAAGCTGAAAAGAGGCTTCCTTTCTACTACCTTCATTGCTCTCAACACCATGTGAGAGTATTACTATGGTTGCATTCTCAAAGAGAGCAAAAGCTGCATATACTACTTCCTGTGAAATAATCACTGAAAAGGACTACTGTGCTGATTGTGCAAAACATGAAGCCCAAAAGCCAGTTTTTCAAACAAGTGAATGCTCACCCAATAAAAATCCTATCCTGTTTTGCCTATATTTTCCCCAACATTCCTCAAGTAGCCCTCTAGGCTGGTAACATCAGCATGTTTTGTGACTTCTATTACAAGGTAAGATTCAAAAAAAAAAAGTACACCTAAAAGAAATATTACTCTTGGAGCACTCTTTAGGATACCAGGTCTATTTCCTGTCCCTAACTCCAATCTCAGTGTCACTCCTATGTTTTTCATGTAGATCAAGAGATATGTTTGCCCATTCTAGCAAACAATCTTCATTCTCCATTTCCATTATATGTTTATAGAGTACTTACTATACATTTTCTAGGAAGTAGCAACTGAAAAAGGAATATTGAGCAAATTTTCAGAAAATTCTCTCATTTATCTTAGTATCTCTAGTTTTTAGCAGTTATTTGACTCGTAAATGTTTACTGAATTAGTGAATAAGTGAGGTGGTTTAACACTTAAAATGTCTACCTTCCTAACATAATAAAAGCTCCTCAAGTTTCTGAAAGTACTATTGTGATCTTATAAATTGACCCCAAAGAAGGGAAAAAAAAAAAAATCAAGGAACCATGACAAAATTATCAGAAACATGAAAACCCCCCAAGAAGGAGGTTCAAGAGTTCAATTACAATAGCACAAAAATAGAAGTCATCTCTCCTTCGTGGGACTTACAAAATAAAGAAAACAGTAGATGGAGGTAGATGGAGGAATAAGAAAAGATTCGATAGCTGTAATAATAAACAAATCCAGAGAAGTCATTATGTATCAATTCCACTAAGGGTTTAATAGAAAATTATATCACTAAATACAAGATTTCAACATAACATCAAAAAGGTTCCTAAAATGTCCATAGGCATTGATAGCAAATAATCCACCCTGCTTAGCATAAAGTATGGGCAGGTAGATCACTAGAGATTAGAACAACTTTTTCATGTTGAATCTAAACTACATTCATGCCAACTACTACTCTTCTTCAGAGTGAAAAGCTCTGGCTCCACACCTCTATTCGGTCCCTCTACATCCTGACATGGTTACCTCCTAAAAAAATGTACACGAAATGTAACATAATGAAGCACACAGAGGTTTTGGGGTGTTTTGGGGGGGTTTTTTTTGAAGCATTCATTCAATTACCACCCTAATATAAGGGCTTTTAATGTTTCAAAAAAGCAATATTATACTGGGTGGAAATATCCCTTTCATATTTAAATACCAGGTTAACAGGTAGTTTGACAGATTACTATCTTACGGTTCTGTGTGTGGTGTTTGTAAAAAAAAAAGTACGATAAAAAATTGAGTGAATACCAAATGTGTCTGAATCCCCCCTTTTTGTACTTTAATGAAAGAATCAGGCAATATTTTCTTTTTTTTCCCCCCCATTTCGTCTTTGCTTCACTGGTTTTATAAACTACAGATCTTCATACAAACGCAGTCGTAATTAAACCTGAAAAATTATTGTTGTGTTATGCTTTTCAAAAGAAAAAACTGCTCCACAATAGAATAATTGGTTTGTTTACATAGCACATATGAGTACAGATTGTAAAAATTCTTAGATAGCAACATAACTTTAACCTTAAATTATAGGCTGCCATGGGACCAAGCCTAAGAGAATCCAGATAGAAATCAGAGTCCAGAGTGCTAACCATTACACCATGGAACCCACTCTATCTATTTCATAGATAGAAATCAAATGTCATTTACTGCACATTCTTTCAAGAACTTTTACTATAAAATCATACTGAAAAATATACTAGTAATAAATAAAATTTGTTCCCAGGCACAAAACCAAAAGCCAGAAGACTTTTGGGACTTAAAAGGATGCATATGTGTATATGTATGGATAATTCCCAGAGAGAAATTAAAATTTTAATCCTCATTTTTAATCAGCATTATGGGTACTAAGCAATCCCATGGACTTAAAATAAGGCCAAAACAAAAACAAAAACAAAAAACAAAGACAGCAAGTAAAGAGTGGCAAAAGTTCTAAAGACAACTGAGCCTGGCTTGAAAGACATGGACAAAATCTGTGTTAAATATTTAAAAACATACCACAGAGTATATACACACTTTTTTTAAAAAAAGATTTTACTCATTTATTTGACAGAGAGAGAAAGAGCACAAGCAGGAGGAAGGGCAGAGGGGGAGGAAGAAGCAGGCTCCCCACCCAGGAAGCTTGATGGCGGGGAGGGGGGCTCCATGCCGGGCTCCATCCTAGGACCTTGGGATCATGACCTGAGCCAAAGGCAGACGCTTAACCAACTGAGCCACCCAGGAGCCCCTATATATATATATATATACTTTCTTTGTGAAGTCTCCTCTTCAGTTCTCTCTCACTAGAACACAGCCTTTTTGTCTGACAACTAGAAGGCCTGTAATTAGCCACTTAATCAAAAAAATTCATTAAAAGCAGGAAATAATAAAAATCAGTATATATGTACCTTAGATATTTAAGTGTAAGGCTTTGAGTATGGTTCCACTAATTTGGGTTCTCCCCTTAATCTTTTTTGAATAATGATACATTTCAATGTCTTTAAAATGCATCAGTAACTCAATAGATACTTGCAAAGCAAGCTAAAAAATCCTTTTTTTATTATTTTCCCCAAATTTGATAGTTGCCCTCCCGTCATGTAATTTAACAACACTTTCAGCAATTCCCCCTTACTGTGTCTTTCTGAAGTATTCAATTTATTTTTCAAAGAAACAATAACTCTTTATATTTACACTCACAAGTCACAAGATTATGTAATATTTAATTAAGTTATGTAATTGTAATTACAAGTACAAATGGAATAAACAGGTTTTGGAAAAAACTCAATTGACTCTTTGTAAGCATACAACTCCAGTGATGGGGGAGTATGTTAGAGAGGAGACTGTTAATACCAAGTTTTAGGAAGGGAATGTCAGTTGAGTGGATGTTGGTTAAGAAAGTTTCTTCTATAATCTCTAGAGCAGTGTCTTCTAAGGTATGTCCCAAGGAAAACTAATTTCAGGGGAGCAGTGAACAAAAGGACTCTTGTCAACTAAGTTTGTCAACTAAGTTTGGGAAATGCAGGGTCAAAGCTAAGCAGGTTCTTTTATTGCAGGATATCAACCTCTGAATAGCTATTGTGCATTTTTAAGTTCCAAGATGGTGCTACAGAATGTAAGTTTTTCCCAGTGCATTTGATCAATTTGACCAAGGACTTTGTTTTCATCAAGAACCTCTTGGGACTAGGATTCCTAGGTACATCCTGGTGTTTAGACCATCTCCTCCTCCCCCAGTTCTATTATAACTTGGGTAATTTATTTTTAAAATTTCAGCATGGGCACTGTGATATTGTGTGCATGCTAGTTAGTTCAAGTTTTTACTCTGCAGTAATAGGTTGCCCTAAGCAAGATTCTACATTCAGCTCATATCTAATTGGAAAGGCAACACTCCAGAAGCAACTACTATAAGAACTTCTATTATCCATGTTTTTATTACAGTATAAGTACTTCTATTATCTATATTAATAACTAAGACTTTGATCATCAGTATAATGAATGTTAGCAATATATTTTACTTGGTGAAACTAATGGCTTATTAATTTTTAGAATCTAGAAATGGACTCTCATAAATAAAATTAAAGATAGTTAAGAATAGTGGAGTAGCAAAAATATTTTAGAGACACTCTCTACTCTAGTGTGAACAGAATATAAGGACCCAGGGAGGTTCTCCCCATGGGGATGGACCTGAGGCTTGATCTTTAAATGGCCCTGTACCCACTTGTTGGTTTAAAAAGATTTGAGGTTGCCCAATATTTGTGATAAGGGTAACAGGATTCAGCTTCTGATTCTCGCTTATCTGCATGAAGTGAGCTTTATGCAAAGTGGTGGAACTAGGACTTTCTAACAAGTCATAAAACAAGCCCTGTTTTTTGCTTGCTTGCTACTAAGTGTTTACTTAATAAATGTTTCTGTGTGTAGCAGTATTTAGTCTGAGACTTTCATTATATATGGTAGCAAAGTTTGCAGTAGTAGGTAATAGTAACATCAAATCTCTTCTGAATTAATGAATGGGGCGGGGGGAGGGAATAAACAAAAAGAAAAACAAAACAAAATTTTAAAAGACCCTAAAGGCTGTACATGACCATCAGCTTAGGTCAATTCTCAACACCTTTCTCCAAGACCAAAGAAATCTATCTGATGATGTAAGAGTAGGCCCAAAAAGTTTTATTTGCCTGCAACAGATTGCCTTTTAGCTGCTTTCCAGACAGATAGCCCTCTCTTACCTATCTGGATTTTTACCAATGGTGTGTTTGAAATGCACTTGCATGTTGTCAGGGGAAGATGTTTCCAGGGAATTTCTCTAGCTCTCATCTTGACATGGATTGATATAATCCAAGCTAAGTGTTTTCTTGGAAAGCCTAAAGAATGGGATAAGGTATTAATCAATAGTGGGAAAACAGGGTATTTCTGGTCTTAGATACTGGGACACATGGCAGGATAGGCAGAGGGAAGGCCAGCTTAAGAACAGATTTGATATAATTGTGTGCTGAACACTGTGGACTGAATGGGTGGGGAGGAGTCAGGAAGAGCATATCTAACATTATTAAAAGTGGGAAGAATCCATTGATGATTCTCACCTCAAATGAGTTACTATAGTAGCTGACAAATGGTGATTTACATTCAATCATCCCTTCTACATTTACTTGTTGGAATTCTATTGTAAAGAATAACTTTCCCTTCTCATTTATTTGTTTGCTTATGTGTGGACTCATAAATTCTTATTTTATTCTATTTACTATCATTTATTTTTATGTTCAGTGGGAGTTAGCCCTTCAAGCCGGCTCTGTGGCCTTTTGACATGCCTCCATCATTCTTCGCTCACTTCCTTACTTTCTGGTAAAACAAGCTGTTCCAGGCTTATCTAGTTCTTTTTTTGGTCCACTTTTATTGAAGAATGGTATTTGGAAAACAAGATTTAATACTAGTTGTGCCCATTGTTACTGAGTTATTATTGCCTCTTTATCCTCTTAGAGGACAGAGCTAGGAGGATGAATGGATGGATGGATGGACATATTTATATGTTCATACTGTTACCCTTAATTCAATCCAACACCACATGTGTTCTTTCTAGACTTGTACCTTTCCATATTTGTCATTCCCTTTTCCAATAATGAGAACCTTGACCCTCATTATCCATAATATGCATTTATTCTTATAGTCTCAAAGTATCTCTCCACAAGACAGTTATTAATATAAGAGGAACAGAGTAATTTTACAGCACAGAGATATGACAGACACCCCATTAACTAAGTGACCACAAATAATGTCACAAGTAGATATCATGTGCCCCTGAGAGGAGACATTAAAAAGAGCACATCGTTTCTGTGATATTCCTGCCAAAAATATATAATCTAAATCTAATCATTAGGAAACATCAGACAAACCCAAAATAACTGGCCTGTACACTTCAAAAATGTCAAGGTCATGAAAAACAAAGAAATACTGAAGAACTGCTCCAAATTAAAAAATACTACAAAAAAAGAGAGCAAAACACAACTTGTGATCCTGATTGAATTCCTAGACCACAAAATTTGTTTTTGTTTTTGTTTTTTCCTTTTGCTATGAAGGACATTAGTGGGACAATTGACAAATTTTGAAGGAAGTCTATAGGTTAGATAGTAGTATTATTAATGTTAATTTTCTGATTCTGATCATTGTTATATAAAAGAATGTCTCTGGTTTTAGACATATACACTGAGGTGTAAAGGGACATTAAGTCTGTAACTTGCAAGCATTTTACAAAAGTATACATGCCCCCCACAGACACACACAAGTGTTATTGGGGGAGTCGGAGCAGCAGGGGGGCTCCTAGGTGATTCTAATATGTAGACGGAATCTAAAGAAGAAGGCTGGAACAGAATCATAGGAAATAGCCAGCATGAGGGGGTGGGGACTGGGACTCAGAGAAAGAAAGAAGTAGCAATACATCAAGTAAAAGGGGAATCAGCAAAGTTAAGAAGGAAAGTGTCAAACAGGAAAGATGGGTGATTTCCAGTGTTGCACAAAGGAAGCAAGATGAGGCTGGATAGAGTTCTAGGTTTTGCCAGTGTTGGCATAATGGTACGCACTCATTCAGCCACAAGTATGTTGTGTGAGAAACGTGAGTGTGCAGGAGGGAAATACAGAAACACAGACGCTGTCCTCAAAGGGCTTACATTGTCATGGCTCCTATGAGAAAAGATTATCAGTAAAATATGTCTCATTTAAGAACACTTGCTATCTCTGAATCTCCATCTTCACAGTGCTCTCATATGGAGAGATCTCCAAGTTATCCAGGCCCTTCTGACTGGGTTCCCTCCAGTGAATGGGGGCAATTCTTCAGAAAAATGTGGCTCTCTCTGCAGCAGGGAATGCGAGCCTTTGTGGGGAGAACTGGCAGCCACCAAAGTCACTACAGATGACTAGGTTTAATGAAGCTGCTAAAGCTGCTCCCGGTAGTTTTATGTGCTAAGTGCACCCAATAGTCTTCAGTGTTTCTCCAATTGCATTTTATCTCTGAGGTTCAGATGCTAGGTTTGTCTTCTCGCTAAAAGTATTCTTCAGTTCTCCATTAACAAGATTCAGATTTTACCCATTCTACGATAGAACACATTTTCAACTTGGTCCAGATGCTGAGAGGAATGATGACACCGCTCTTTGTGTGCTGCCTGATGATCCTATATTTATTTGATTTTGTAAAAATTTGGCCTAAGACTCCTTGAGCAGAAAACCTCAAGTCCCAGTTCTTAGCTTTTAAACAGATACACCAAAGAAAATTCCCAATTTCCTAGCAGAGCAATGTCGGTCAGAAGGAAGGGTTGAATAAACACAGACATTTTACTTTGTTGTCCAGATAATCATAATTAAGATAATAACAAGTAATATTTTACATTTTACAAAGTTCTTTCAAGTATGTTCTTATTGATCTCACAACCTTGTACTAACCTGAATAAATAAAATTTCAAATCAAAAGCCACTAAAAAAAAGTGATTTCCGTTTCTAGATTCCTTTATCTCCATAAAACAGTCTGTGTTAGCTGAGTCTAGCACATACTAGCCTAAACCCCCAAACCAAGAAATCTACCCATAAATTAGACTAGAAAATGTATAATCTAAAGAAAAGGATGTTAATCTACTAATAATGTGGTTCACCTCATGCTTAGCAAATTATTTTTTTAATGTAATGGCAAATTTATCTGGCTATTTGGTTTCTTATACACTCCTCTTGCCTTCATGAAAGCCAAAGGCAGACACAGTCCTACTTTATCTTTCTGGGGCAATCTCCTGTCACTGATGACACACAGAAGCTTTAATTAAAATGACAATTCACATAGGGATCAAGTTTGGCTTTTTTTTTAAATCTCATTTATTTTGAGCCTGCTTTAGAAATGTTAATGCCAGTGTGTTTGCCTAGTACAGCCGTATCTCAGAGAAAAACATCCAAATATTTAAAGGCTGGCTTCTTTTGGCTTTTGGTTTAAAAAAATGAAAGGAAAAGAAAAGCAACTGATAGGTTTTCACAGTCTGTTAGCACACAGATTTGTTCTTAGAAAATAATTAGTTTTTTGGAGACATATGTGATAAAACTGTCATAGAGATCACAAAGAAATTTTAGTCATTAACTTTTCTTTTTTTTCCAAGGAGGAGAATCAATATTTTGTCTCTCTAAATACACATGCAGAAATAAGCTTCACCTCCAACTGAATTTTATGGATTCATTTACATGCCCAAAGGATGAGAGAGAAACATAGGTCTATAGGCTCCATCCTTACATAACAATGTCATAGGATTTGGGCTCCCAAATTATTTTTGATACAATAATTATCAGTTTCTGACTGTCACCCAACATATTGAGAGACACAAGTTTAACAGTAACAAGTAAATATTCAGTCATTTGTGACACAAATATTTATTGAGGGCCCATGAAATGGAAAACAAACAAACAAAAAACCTTAAAGAGCTTCCAGTTCAGTGGGGGAAAATAAAACATGCATATAAATAACAATAATATAAACCAAAAGTGATGTGTAAGAAGAGGTAATAAAAAATACTGTTGAATGGTTAATCCTTATAGTTGATAAATGTAAAACTTCCCCTTCCTTTAACATTGCTGATATTTCTAAATAAAGTAGACATCATAATCAGAAAACAACCAATTATAATACTAAAAATGTTGTTTTAAACTAAATACCCATTTGCTCAAAAGATTCTGATAACTGCACCCCAGGAAATGAGCCAATCCTAAAATCACTATATTGATTCATCACGTTAAAAACAAATTATATTTTTTAAAAATTCAACAATGACGCAATCACAAAAAGTGGAAAATATGTATTTAACATTACATTACTAAAGCAACTCAGGTATTACGTACGAACTTTTGTTCAATCATGTTTTAGGGCACCTTAATAAGGAACTGATACTCTACTTAAATTTGCTAATTTTGAACCTTTGAACAAAATGTAAAATGAAGCAAAAGAGGACATCTTTGGCATTCCCATGTGCCCTATGAACACGGGAAGTCTATTTTCTCCATAACAACACTCACTAGTTCACGTACAGGTGCCTGCCATGCCTCCTGGGTCAAAGCAGAGAAAATGGAGTAGAAAATGCTTTGTTCAGAACTCTGCCTTTGCAGTGCTAACTGTATAAACATGACTAAGTTCCTGAACTAAACTCTCTAAGCTGCAGTAAGAGTAACAGTGCACTTATAGAACATTTAAGGAAGTTAACTACAGTAACAAATTAAGGCAGTTGCTATGTATATCAGGCATGGAGTAAGTGTCCAGTAAGTGAGAACTACTACTATTACCATCATATTATTGCTAGTATGTTGCCTTTGTACACACACATTCAATAACCACATGGATCCCATACAAAAAGGGGAAGGCTATTAAAATCTCTGTTACCACCTTCTCTGGTCCCTTCTCAACTTCTTTCATCTTCCTTCCCCCCAGTTTGAGGAAAGCCTTTTAGTTATTAGTGATTCTGGGATCCAAAACTTTGGAGGACAGTGTGAGATGACAGCACCATCAGCAGGCCGTGTTGCTTAGCTCAACAAAAGCAAGAGAGAAAGGGACAGGCTGAAAGAGGGATCAGCCACTCCAGCATGGGCTGCAGAGGGCTTCCACCAGCCTCTCTCTGGCAAAGGGTTCCATCTGGTGATGTCAAGTCTCCATCTGGTAATGCCAAGTGAAGCTCCTGACCCACATGGAATATCCCTAGATCATCTGTCCAAAATACTGTTTGTCCTGGTGCTCTGGCTGTTTCTCGAAGACACAGTAATAATACACAAAAATGCCTGCCACCGGAAGCAATTTAGACCTCAAACAGAATACAATTCTCATCCTCACTACAGGAAAATATAATTTCTAATGATGCCATCTAGTAGAAAAGTTGTTATGTATTTGTGAAAATCTTTCAGTTATACTCTAAAACAATTTTCTGAACTTGGTAAGACAGACAAAAATCAATCTTTCTAGTGTTGGAGCTTTACAACTCTCTCTCACTCTCTAAATCATTCAGAACTACAAAAAGCTTAACTATGAAGTAAGCAATGGGACATGCCAGAAATAATGAAATTGTGACAATCATCAGAAAGCCAGACAGGAAGAATCATATTCCTCCAGACTGAAAGTCTTCAGGAAGATGAGTTAGTCTTAGTCTCAGCATCAGAGTTAAACACCAGGTAAATTTCATGACCATGGTGTGAATAATGAAGTACAGCTAGTTACTCTTTCATTGCTATGCTGTAAATATACCAAGTTAAAAACTGTCATGCATTTATTTTTTCATTTATTTATTCAATTCATCTAAATCTAAGTGTACCCAATTTTGGAATGTTTGAAAATCACCATATAACTGTTTGCAATCTCTTCTCTTAGGCTCAAAATATATATTCTGTAAAAAGTAAAAGGAAGTTCCAGGATAGAACAATTTGTATGACTAGGTCAGGTAGAAGCCACATTAGAAGCCCATCACTGCAATCAAAGAAAATAATTCCATGAAATTTCAAATTTGCTTTTATAACAACTCTGAACATCAAACGCTAAGGAACTTGGTGAGAAAGCAGGCAATTAACACCTTTCTCCCTGAATAGAAAAAGGTCAACAATGATATGAGGTAGAGAATGTTATGTATCAGAAAATGACTGTGCCCCCTCTCTTCTAGTGTCACATGAAGGATAACTAGTTTTACTTTAGTCAGAGGGGAAAAAAAAAATAAGGAATTGGAAATACTCAGAGTGAAAAAAAGAAACTGTTTAAATGATAAAAATAATTTCTTCTTTCTGCTAAATTGAAACCAGGATAAATCCTCCTCTCTCAGGATTTTGATTATAAGGCATCTGAAGCATAGGAACCACCATCTGATGTGTATACATTCATCTAAAATTCCACGTAGAAAAAGGAAGCCCAGTGGCAATCCCAATCCTACTCCTACTGGAATTATACATGGCCTGGAAAATTTTTCATGCTTAAAATAAAAAGTCCTAGTGAGGTTAGAAAAACTTTACATTAGACACAGCAACTGATATTTTTAAGAAATTACTAAACTCTTTCCAGATGTTTTATTTCTTGAAATCTTTACATATGGTGATGATACCAATGTGCAATTGAAGAACTGCCCTCGGGGCACCTGGGTGGGGTGAGATGACAGCGCCACCAGCTTGGTTAAGTTGGTTAAGCATCTGCCTTCGGTTCAGGTCATGATCCCAGGGTCCTGGGAGGGAGCCCCGTGTCGGGCTCCCTGCTCCGCGGGGAATCTGCTTCTCCCTCTCCCACTCCCCTTGCTTGTGTTCCCTCTCTCTCTCTGTCAAATAAATAAATAAAATCTTTAAAAAAAAAAAAAAGTACTGCCCTCAATCTATGACAGGAACATTGCTAACACTTGAGCCTTTGTTTCATCCCCTGTAACACAGGAATGATAACTACCCTATTCAATTGATTGTCTCTCCCTCCATCTCACTCTCTAAATCATTCAGAACTACAAAAAGCTTAACTATGACATCCAAGTTTTCTAAAATGGGATCCATGAAAAAAACAGGCTCCATATAGAAAACAGCTGGTTAAAAGCAGCATTTTATATCTGTCTTGAGAAGCCACATATACATCAGTTATTAAAGGCCCTGAGAAACCTTGCCATAAAGAACTCTGTTCCCAGGTATATATTTGTTCTCAAGACGACACTGTGGCAAATACTGTGTGAGTCCATGAAACCAACATACATGCCACCACCCACACAGTCGCCTCCACCAAGTTCTCAGACACTACCCAGGGAAGTTTTTTAAAAAGACTCTAGGGGCACCTGGGTAGCTCAGTTGGCTAAGCATCCGACTCTTGATTTTGGCTCAGGTCATGATCTCAGGGTCGTGGGATCAAGCCCCCCACCAGGCTCCACGCTGGGTAAAGAGCCTGAGTAAGATTCTCTCTCTCCCTCTCCCTCTGCCCCAACTCTTTCCCTCGAAAAAAGAAAAAAAAAAGACTAATGCTAGTCTTGTAAACAAAACCAAACAACAAATGACCTCATCACAAATTTGATAAACTCTATTTTCAATTTGAACAAAACTTTTGGTCCAACGGCTCCAGAACAAGTCACCTAAACAGGTTATTAAACACTATTTTAAAAACTCATAATCTAACATTTTTATGATTTTCAGAAAAGAAAAGTCCTAAGTGATAATCGTGAACCCCCAGACACTCTTTCTTCTGGGTTCTTAACACTTAACACAGGATCTTCCCAAACTATCCAGGGTAAGTCCTCTGTAGGGCATTGTGTTTTGGTAACTAGTTGCACTGAGTGCAAAAGTCTGGGGCTCCAGTGTTTTCCTCAGGGTTCTGCCAACACTGAAAAAATGATATTCCAACTCACACAAAAACTGATTTATATTAAGTATAATGTCTGCAATGAGAAATATAAGCACCTACCAGATAGACATTCTGATCGGCTGATCAGCCTATTTCCTTTCCTGTTTGGGAAATATTATTTAAAGTCTGATATGACAAGCCATATGTCTATCAATAGGCAACCTAATGAATAAAATATTAGGTAACCACATAATGTGGTACTGTGCAGCTGTAAAAAGAAATGGAGTGATGTTCAGGATCTATTGTTAGGTGAAAAAAGCAAGGTCCAAAAGATTGTGTCTAATATGCTATATTTGTGTAACAATGGAATGGGATTTATGAATATATATATTCATATATTTATCTTTTATTTTTATATGTATGTGTATATATTTGCTTTTATTTACAAAAGGAAACACACTAAACAGATAAAATAAAATAAAAATTAATTTTAAAAATAAGTTTTTTAAATAGGTATAGAGACTAGACAGGAATGATTTTTCTAAATGTACCTTGTATTATAATTTTGATTATAGAACCATGTACAAGTTTTAGATCATTAAAAAACTAAGTTAAATCAAAAGAAAAAAATAAGGCTGTCCCTAGAAATAAGAAACAAACAAACAAATTAATCTAATTGTGTATCAAATTGAATTTAAAATACTGACAATTTTGACTATACACCCTAGTGGGAAATATCCTAAGGATAAAAAGAACCATAAAGAAATCTTGAAAACTGTATTTGGTAGTCCTGTTGTTTATGACACTATCACTAGAACTTATGTTAAAGCCTCTAAGAATAATGGAATTAAGTTAATTAGAGAAATCCATCTATTCGGAATTTGTCATGATGCCACATAACGGAGATATTGGTGTAAAAATATTTACCACTCATTGTAGTAATTCTTAACCATCAATTGCCTCAAGATAAGAAATTATAGTGTCTATATAATAATTGTAATGTCTTAAGTGGCAAAAATATAACCTCATTGATCCTTGAAACTCCCACACAACCTAGAACAGTGTATGTGTATACTCAAATAAATGTTTACTGTTGAATGAATGAATGTTGTTCAGGGAATACGTATAAACTTTAAAATCTGTTTTGGGTTATAACTCTCCAGAATAAAGTTTAGCATTTTGGACAACCATGTTATCCCTAAAGCATTAAAGAGAAGAACACTGTTATCTGTCCCTATTGCCAGAAGCAAATATTTCCTTAGAGCTGAGAAACCAACAAGCCAATATCACACAGTTACCACCACATACTCCAGGGGTCTGTCCATATCTTTACACTGTGCTAGTATAAAGCCAAAAACAAAAACAAAAACAAAACAAAACAAAAACCTTAGGGTTACAAAGAGATATACAAAGAGAACATCTCCCCACCAACACCCCTTTCATTCTTTAAAAAAAGGTATCGGGGCACTTGGGTGGCTCTGTCGTTAAGCGGCTGCCTTCGGCTCAGGTCATGATCCCAGGGTCCTGGGATCGAGTCCCGCATCGGGCTCCCTGCTCGGCGGGAAGCCTGCTTCTCCTTCTCCCAGTCCCCCTGCTTCTGTTCCCTCTCTCGCTGTGTCTCTCCCTGTCAAATAAATAAATACAATCTTTACAAAATAAATAAATAAAAATAAATAAATAAAATAGTCCCCCTGCTTCTGTTCCCTCTCTCGCTGCGTCTCTCTCTGTCAAATAAATAAATACAATCTTTACAAAATAAATAAATAAAATAAAAAAAAGGTATCGAGGGTCCACTATGTGGAAGTATTTCCTTAGAGTCCCTTATGGTAAATAACTACAGTGCTGCCTAGAGAGCCTGGAAAAACTCCATCTTACGACACAGTCCAGCTTCTGCAGACTCAGTGGAACAAGGGCATTGCCATCCTACATGTTCAGCCAACCTGGGTTTCCTCAGACAGCACTGAAACCAAGCCCTTTGCTCCCCAGCCCAGGTTTAAGGCTGAATCCCATAAGATAATTCCAGACAGTCTAAGGAGGAAGCAGATGTTTAAAATTGGCCAGAATCCAAGGTCTTGGCCCCATGACTATTGTTCTTTATGAAGGTGAATTCCCATTGTGTTTTGGAGCATGCTAAATAGATAACACCCACTTCATTGTGGTTTTCACTCATAATAAAATACATTACGCAATTTGGGCTGCACATAGAGATTCTCAAACAATGCGGCGCAGTTTTCTTTTCCTACTCCCCATCATGATTTTAAGAGCTGATTTCAAGTGGTGCCGTTGGCTTTCCCCCATCACCAGCCCCCACCAAAATCTGTAAGCACACTGTGAAAAGCACCCCTCTCCATGCCCTTCAGGGTCCCCTAATTTTAAGTGACTTTTCAAAAGACAGCCCAGAAGTGGCAATATAAACATCAATTAAGTGCTGGCTTGGTGCTGAGGACTCCGCAAGATGCAATGGAAGGTAGAAAGGAAGCATGAAATATGTTTCCTGCCCTCAAGATTCTCACCACACGATGGGGGAAATGAGACCTACAGATGAAACAACATGAAATAACCTCACCATGAAGCTTTGTAACCTCAAGTGCTTTTGGAGTTAAGCGTCAAGAATGAAGCAGAACCAACGAAGTGCCAGACATAGTACCTTACCTATGGCCAACCCATCACACTTCACACAGTCCTAGAAGGGAGGTTTTCTTCTCCCCTGTTTTAGAGTCCAGGCAGCCGTCGATCAAGGAAGTGAAACAACTTGCTCAAGTCACACAGCTAGAAAGAGTCACAACTGGGATTTAAATTCAGAACTACCTAGGACCCCAAAACATTTCCACTAGGCCACAGCCTCCGGTGCTCACAGGGGCATAGAGCGTTGCAGTTCATAAAAGGCTCTCTTAGAAAAGAGAGGGCCATGTCGGACTTGAAGGGAGGAGTATCCAAGAAAGCTCCAGGGGGGGCAAATTTTTAGCACTTTCAAGTCGGAGGAGAACAATTTTCTCACACGAAACCAGTCTGCTTTTGTGAGCAGCAAGAGTAACATTAGCATGTAGGTCTTTTCTTCTTTTCCCAGCCTGCTCTCCTATTAATTGGCTGTTACCACCTTGACCCCAGAAGCGAAAGACTCCATTGATCAAGCAGAACTTCAAATGTGCTGCTACCAGCTGGAACTGTTCATCTGTTCCTCCCCAGCAGCATCTGCCTCCCCACTGAGCAAGGCATTTCTGTCAGTATTTTACTGGATATTATACAGGATAGTAGCAATTTCAAAAGTAAAAAAAAAAAAATTAATCTCCATGTCAGCCTCATTTGTACATTCCACACAAATGTTTTCCAACATATAAGATCCATCATAATCTTGGAATGATCATGTCAGGTAAAGTTGTAAGTCAAATCTCCCTTCAAAAACAGAATATATATATATTCTGTTATATAAAGTACGAATATATATATTCGTTAACTTAGAATGCTCTGTTTACCCCATTGGACTACACGTTGTTCTCTTCACCATTAAAACAGTATCTAGCCCACTTAATAAATATTTGTTGAATAAATAAATTATTTCCACACCAAGAAACACAGTCCCCATATCTCTTACCTAGTTTTTTCCTAACAGCTGTTAACTGATTGCTCACCATAACCAACAAGATTTACTATAAACTAACTAGATTTAGGCCAAATAAATCTTGCTTTGTTGTTTTTTTTTTTTTAAGATTTTATTTATTTATTGGCAGGGAGGGGCAGAGAGAGAAGGAGAGAGAAAATCTTAAGCAGGCTCCATGCCCAGCGTGGAGCTGGACAAGGGGGATGATCTTACAACCCTGAGATCATGACCTGAGCCAAAATCAAGAGTTAAAAGCTTAACCAACTGAGCCACCCAGGTGCCCTTACTTTATGATTTTTCAAGTGATTATTTAAATTGTGAAGAATTTGTGAAAAATTAAGCTATATGACATAATGTTTTATATTTCTTTTACTAAGTAGTTATCATTTCCCTCTCTTGTAAATATATCTTCCAAAGACACTTTTTACTCTGCTTTTGTCCTATTTAACACCTCTTTGTGCACCAAAAACAAATGATACAGAGTAGATAAGTAGATAGATAAAGACAGAGAGAGAGAGAGGCACGCAAGAGCAGTAAGATGCCCAACATGAGCCATAATCTCCCCAAGGTTTATTTGATGAAGGAAAACAAGATATACATCTTGTCACTTTTGGTGGGGAGGGGGGTGCCCTGTTTCTAGTGGGGTGGGAATCAGAGAATTCCTTCATTTTATTTTCTTCTGAACCTCTGAACATGTAAGTGCCAAGGGTAAAGCAGACAATACGTTCTGAAACATTGAGACGAAACGACTCAGTGACTATACCAGGAAAAGCAATAAGGGTACCTTCACTGGCTACAGCTATACAAAATTGCATAACGGTCAAAAACCTTTGGGGGAAAGAAATTCCTTTAATCACCCTATGTTTTCAGAATTGATGAAATAAAAAGGAAAGCAATTTGCATAGGTAGACCCCCACTCGGTATACTTCCCAGATATCAAGATTAAGCCAATTGCCACATACAGGAGCTGGTATTAAGTGAATTATATGCAAAGACTAATCTGCTTGTACATTTTAACTAAGCCATGAATCTTTCATTTAAATGAATTAAGCACTTGGAGAAATGTAAGCACTACAGATGCTATCACACCTTCTCTAAAAAAATCTAAAAAATCCAGTATCATTTACTATTCAGCACAAAATTTCCCACATGATAATAATGAAGATAAATCAAAAACAAAAGTAACAAAAAGAGCTAACACCTTTGAGAGCTTCCCATATGCCAGACACTGCTCATCATTGCTTTGCACAGAGTAGCATGTATTCTAAGAAGAACCCTGTATATTGTGGTCCGATCACTGTTCCCATTTTGAGATGAGTACACTGATAGAGAACTAACTTGCCCATGGTTACACAGATGGTAAATTGAGCAACTTGAATTTGAACTCAAGCAGTCTCACACTTGAGCCAGAGCTGAGCTCTTAACTAATAAACTATAGTTGAACCCTAAGAACCTCCATTCCTTTGAAACAAATACAACTTTCCTTTCAAACCCAAACTTTTCTAAGACAGCCAATGAATCTTGAAGCCAGAGCACGTCCTCATAGGTAGCACACTAGTTCATTATATTAAACTGGGCTGCTTCCTAGAAAATTAAAAAGCCTACTTTGTTAACCAGTTGTTGATATGAAATATGCTCTGAGATGCTTTTCTAGATGTGATGATCCATCAACATTCTTTCACCTAGTTCAGCCTGGGAGCAGTGATACACAGGTTGAAACAGGCCAGAGGAACTATGGCCAAAGCTATGGCTACAAAGAAAAGCAGAGTTCACTGCTTCAGTCTCACATGTTCAACTGGCCACAAGTAACGTAAGATCTCAATAGAGCTGTGAACTACTCGTCTGAAAATTAGTAATTCCATTATGCCAAATCCTCAGGATATCCAGCCCTAAGAGAGAAAAGTTTAATGCTCACACAAAGCATTGTTTTAATTTGGTTCAGCTATATAAAATGATAAATGCAGCCCACATAGATGTCTAATCCTCAACTGAGCTGGTTTACTGGTATTCAATCATGATTCATCTCCTATACATTCTCACAGCTTCCTTACCCATTTATCTATAATTTGTCTAATCGGTGCCCGTATTTGCCTTCAGTTCAGACCACCTATGGAATACTTTCTCAGATCTTCTTAGTGAAAGTCAACAGATTTGCAGTTAAGCTATGCTATAAAACAGCAAGTGACTTCCCAGTATAATATTTTAAACATGGTAGTAGCCATGAGTTGAGTCTCTGGGTACTCGAGTCAATTCATGGAATTCAATTCGAAACAAAGAAAGACCTTAAGGGAAAAGTACCAATCCTAATAAAATGCTCACAGTTAAAGGATGATGATGAGTGTCATTTAGGCATAGCACTCACTATCACATATTGGTTTTTTAATATCACTATACACAATCTAAAACCAGGCCCAAATAATTATTCAAGCAAACACAACATAGTATGTAAAAGTTGGAAGAGCTCACTGTGATTGTAAATCAAAATACAACTTTGCTTCTGGAGATAATAACTAAGACTGGAGGTGATCACTAACATTTCTGTAACAGTCTCAGCTTGGGATGGGAAGAAGCAGTAAAAGTAAACACAAATAACAAGTATTAAGTTATATTATTGGAGATCCCTTTTGTCTTGGCTGCCAAGAAGCTTAGAAATAAGTATCAGCACTCATTCTCAATGAATACATTAGCCGGGATTTGGGAGGCATATTTATTTCCCTTTTCCTCTATAACTGTCTGAAATTTTACTTCCAATTACATATATCTTTCATGAGAAGCCACTTTATATGGTTCTTGGAGGTAAGAAGGGTGTAATTATAAATAAATGAGGAACTATCAATGGCTGTGGAGAATGAGGAGTGCAATCTGAACCTTAAACTGCCTGATGAAAACAGCTATACAAATCTTTAGTACATCCAGGTGCTAAACATATTTTTTAAGGGTTTTGACGAAATTGGTATAACTGAGGGCTAACATTCCACTAATACAACGGTTTTCTTTACTTTGAGAAATAGTGATATTTAATTAACATCTTTTCTTTACACCATTTCAGTGAAATTCATATCAATGGGCTCCTTTTTGCCTGTAATATTTTAAGTTTAGTATTTTTTTTAAAGATTTTTATTTATTTGAAAGAGAGAGAATGAGAGAGAGCGAGTACATGAAAGGGGGGAGGGTCAGAGGGAGAAGCAGACTCCCCGCCAAGCAGGGAGCCTGATGCGGGACTCGATCCAGGGACTCCAGGATCATGACCTGAGCCGAAGGCGGTCGCTTAACCAACTGAGCCACCCAGGCGCCCCAAGTTTAGGATTTTTAATGCAGGTATTGAATTCTATACATGTATACTGGTTGTCACTGTGACTGGTAATTCCAGCTATTCTTCATGGGTTCTTGACCTCCAAAACCACTTTGTAATATACCTAAACAGTAAGTAAACTATCAGAAGGGAATACAGGTGAATGAGAGGGATTTAGGATATTTTTTGGTTTAATTTCTAGGTTTCCAAGGACCTTTATTTACTTACCGTGTAGAGTGGTCTGAATGATGACCCCCAAAAGATGTCAGTCCTCTGGAACCTGTGAATATTACCTTGTACAGTAGTTTTTGCAGATATGAATAGATTAAGGTTTTTGAGATGAGGAGATCATCCTGGATTATCTCGCTGGGCCCCAAATGCTATCACAAGCATCCTTGCAAGAGAGAGGCAGAAGGGGATAAGACACACACAGAGAAGGCAATGCGAAGACAGAAGCAGAGCTTGGAGTGATGAAGCCACAAGTCAAGGAAGGCCAACAGCCATCAGAAGCTTGGGAGAAGCAAGGAACAGATTCTCCCCCAAGAACCTCTGGAGGGAGTATAGCCCCACTGACACCTTGATTTCAGAATTCTGGCTTCTAGAGTTTTGGGAAAATAAATTTTTATTGTTTTAAGTCACCAGGTTTGTGATAATTTGTTACAACAGCCACAGGAGACTAATATACCATGTAATCCCTTGGGACTATAATTTGTGCTGTATGTGAAATATGCTAAGTAACCAGTTCCTTGCATGAAAGTTTCAACAACACAGATTTGAGGCCCACAGTGGAAACTTCAAAACGGATGTAGCCAAGTGAAGTAGGAAGAGAACTAGAGAGCTTATCTGGAAATCTGGATTCTATACCAGGTTCTTATCAGCCAGGTGACCTTAAAACAAATCATTTCTCTTCTCGTAACCTCATCAAAATAATAAAAGCCCAGCTGATCTTAAATGCCACTTGCTGGCTTTGACGGTTTACCAATTTCATTCAAAATGTCCTAACATTTAAAGCAAAAAATCTCACTCACTTTAGGGCATTTATTAATTCTAATAATGTGCTATCTTTAAAATTGTAGGGGTATAAATATGTCATGGCTTAAAAAAGATTTTTATAGACAGTGTTCATCTGACACATCAATCCTCATAGCAACATCCCAGCTTTTAAATTTTTTACTTTCCTCTTTAGAAAAACAGACTGTTATGCATAGTATAACTGCTTTTAAGTGTCCTAATCTATTTTTTCCATTTATCAACATCATCATCATCAATACTGAGGAACATTTTAAAATCCTGCCATCCAAAGCAACAACTGTTTTCTTTTGTGTAGATTACCTTCTAATCTTTACCTTCATGGATCTGTTTCTCTTTCATGGTATCTATACACGTGAACTGTCTGCTTGATATTACAGAGCTATAGGGGTTCCCACTGCTCACCTAAGATCTTCCTAAGAAGCAGCAGCAGATGTCTTTCGAAAGTGGTAAGAGTCTTTGGGGTCACAGTTCAGTTTCTAAAAGGCAGATTAACGATCATTCTGTGGGGCTTTTGCAGCAAAGGCAGCCCTCAGTTTCAATGTTCCAAAGGGCACCACACTCAGCAAAATGTTGCAGCCTTATTCTTGCAATATTAACACTGGAGAGACAGAAGCCTAGAACAAGGAGGCAGAGTCTTGGCTATAGGACAGCAGGCTTCCCAGGAAAGGGATCCTTCATTAAGTTACTACACCCTCACCAAAGGTTCCAGACTACTGGGAAAAATTCAGATTCTAAAAATATATGTGGTGGGAATGAACTGAGAAAAACATAAACATTGTAAATGCAATGGTTTAAAATATGAAGAAATGAACAACTCACCCCCAAAGTTTGTAGAAGAAAAGGCCCGTTTTTGTAGGGTAATTGGGATATACGTATACTAAAAGTGATTCTTTGTTCACCTGAAATCCAAATTTACAGGCATCTTATATTTCATGTACTGAATCTAGCAACCCTACCCTCTTTTACCAAAATTTAATTTGGCCTCAAGTATGCATGTACACACATGCATGTGCGTGCACACACACACACAGACACACACACTCCCCTTGGTATTTAATGGGAGAAAAGAACTGCCCATCTTCATAAAATCAATGCCATTGTCACTGTTAACAATAATGCTAATAACTTACTTCTGAATCATATCATCACTAACTTTATTTTCTCATGTTTTCTGTCATGAGACATCTCACTCCCACTATTAGCAACCCCAGTCCTTTTATGTCACTTCTTTTGAAAGAGAGAAACTGTTAAACTGTTTCTCTCTTCTCTTTATTTAAAGGATTCTTTTCTAGACAGCCAGCAATCATCTCTGAATATGTTCAACTGTTGGCCTAAGTGCCTTAATCAGCTCCCTTATTTCAATAAATATTTATTAAGCAGCTATTATATACACACATGGGCTGTGTTATACAAATGTGGGTATTCCCATCTAAATAGAAAAGGAACAGCCTGACTTGAAGAAATCTACAATGTCTGCCCAGCTGAAAAAGGGGCCTTAGTCCCCCACATCTTCTGGCATAGCTGTGTGTGCAGTCCACTTTCCTGGCCACCAGTCTGGACTCCCCCTCCTTGGGGGGATATGCCGAGGCCTTTCGCTCTGCCTCCTTTGCCCAGTTAACCAGTCTCAGGCTTCCCTGACCACCTCCCACACCTGTTACACACTCTCAGGACACTACGTACCTCCCATCACATTGGTATTTGTAGGAGTCTTTAATTACTGTCTTCCTCTGCCTCCCCTTCAACATTTTAATCTTTTGGATAGGACCCCAGGACCTAGCTTAGTGTCTAACATAAGTAGGCAGTCCAGTCAATAAATAGTTCTGTAATGAAGAAAAAAAGAATGAAGGAAATAAAGATCTTTCTTGAGCACTCACCTAGAGGGACTCACATGGTGTAAACAAAGTGTGGACTCCCTTTCAGTCTCTCAAGACTTCCCTGTCAATAGAGTGGGCACCTTCTGCTGCAGGTCACATCAAACCCTCATACAAGAAGCATATTTTTACCTTTGAAATCTGGTGGTGGATTTGATATAATTTCCCATCATTTTCATTCATTGCAAATGCAGGGATAAAGTGTGTTCTTCACTGCTCTCATCACTTAGCTCTAAGAAGAGCTTGAATGTGAAGTCGGAGGAAAAGGAAAAATAAAGAAGTGGCAGAAGTGAAGCTGGGAAGGAAGGAAAGTTTAAAAAGAAAATAATTTAAAACTCACCTCCCTACCCTATCTTAACTGAATGTTTTATTTTCACTAAGCTATCTTAGGAATCAAAAGCTAGAAAGGGACTATTTCTAGATGTGTTAATGGCCTCATGATCTCCTTTCATGTTCTGCAGCTAATTGAGCAGTAAGTACTTTTATGTGCACTGGCTAAACTGGACCTTTCTATGAATCTGAAATAGGAAACAGAACTTAGATTTTTTTTTTTTTTAAGATTTTATTTATTTATTTGAGACAGAGAGAGAGCAAGAGAGCAGGAGCAGAAGGAGCAGAGGGAGAGGAAGAAGCAGGCTCCCCGCTGAGCAGGGAGCCCAACACAGGGCCCGATCCCAGGGCCCTGGGATCATGACCTGAGCTGAAAGCAGACACTTAACCCACTGAGCCACTCAGCACCCCCAAAACAGATTTTAAAGAATCAGTCTAACATGGCAAATCTACTCTTTCAAGAAACCCCTTATATAAAAAGATGCAGGAGATGCTTATGGCAGTAAACAATGCTGTAAGTTTAGTTGTTTGTATATGAAACTGATATATGTTTGAATACTTGGGTTTTAAGTATTAGGTGTTTTTTTCAAAGAATCTATTCTCTCCAATATTTAAGGTCTAATGTCAGAAGAAGTTGTAAATTTAATCATCGTATTCTTAAATTTATCATTTAAACATGACCACCCTAGATTTTAAAAACAATACTGACTATTAAACTTCTGCAATTCTTTCAAGAGCTATAAAAGTTCTTTAACAAAATACATAATGCACTTGACTTGGACATATACTTCTATGGTCAAGTCAGCCAGAGCCTCTTATGAATACTGGAAACAAGCCTAAATAATATCAGTAGGATACATTCAATATAATAAAGACATTATTCAAAGAGTATTCTCAAATGACAAATTCATTCAGAACATTTTAATCAGTTAAATGTTCCCTGGCATTGGTACATGTGAATGATCCATCAAGGAGTTGAATGACTAATCCACTAAATTTCCCTGTAACTTTTCTCAATCTTTCTTGAAAGCAAAAAGAAGAGTAACTTAAATGAACCAAATGTTTAAAATCTACTGTTTCTACAAAAGGCTACTGTGCAGAACATTTATAGAAATAGGCCCAGCTTCCAGACTTGCTTTTTAAAAAAAATGCTAAATATATTATACTGAAGCCTTAAATAATGCTTAAAGTTTAATTTAACTTACAGGAATACAGCAGTGAAATGACACTTTAGTTCTAATTTTTAATTACCCGGTCAGTTTAATAACTTATTAGAATAAGACTTCCTGGTCCTATGCATGCACTTACTAATACTAATCACTTCACTTTCAGAAAAGTATCACACATATAAATTAAGCCACAGACTGGGTCAAGTTCCTTTTAATGGATTCTCCAAGGAGGATCTTCAGTTGTGTGCCTACGGTGGAAAGAGGTCTTGAAGGGCAACTTGAACTCATCAGAAGCCCAACCTTTTCCAATGGCAACGCTTCTGTAACGGTTTCACCTCCAGTTCAAAAGCACTATGGAAATACTCGTACAGGTCTGTATATAGAGTGTAAAGTAAGAAGTTATTTGCATAGGCCATATGTTCTTCCGCAAACCACCTAGAGGATGACAGAGTGGGCATTAGCTAAAAATATTAAGCATAAGTTGGGCCAAGAAAATACCCAGGGGAAATTACCTACAATATTAGAATGTGGATGAGGTAAAATAGATCAGTCTTCTATCATGAGGAGAGAGTCTAAAAGCTAGAAGCAAGAGTCTAAGTTTGCTTCTGGCTTACAACTAAACCCACTGAACCAATAAAGGATTCCAGAAAGTAACTCCAAGAGGTAGCAGTTTCAAGGATGGTTTTCATGCCTGGGTCCCATAAGGAACATCACTGCTATTCATTCATTTACCCATGAAGAGCAGAACTCTTTAGACCTGTCTTCCCTGCACCCCCGTTATAGGTCCCTTCCTTCACGAAGACTAGTCGAACCAACAGAGACAAAGTTAGCACAAAATGGTAAGCCCTACCCCTTGTTTTTGAAGCTATAAAGATCCATAAAAATATTAGTAAGTCTTAGCAGAGGTCTGCATTAAGATGTTTATTGGAGGGGCACCTGGCTGGCTCAGCTGCTAGAGTATGCAACTCTTGATCTCAGGGTTGTAAGTTTGAGCCCCACGTTGGGTGTAGAAATTACTTAAAAAAAAATAAAATTTTTTTTAAAAAGATGCTTATTGAAAAAAAGATCTTGTGTTGTTAGTTCAAAATAATGGTTCCTAAAATCTTCTTAATGACTTCCTTATGATTCTGTGTAATTCAAGATTATCCTGTCAATCCCTGAATCTAGAAGGCTGGCTGGTATATACATCTGTTCCTTGGGATTTGGTGGGAGCAGGTAGCTACCAGAGGCTGATTGGCTTAGGAACCATACATAGTTCAGAAAGAAGCCTGGAAACCGCTTGCAAAGAATACCTCCCCTTAAGTAGGGGGGATAATCCAATGTTTAACAAAGCACATGGCAGGGGACAGAACAGATGCTGGTTCACAGTAGTACTTTTGGTAACTGCCTGCTGAACCCAGGCCCAGGGAGAATGGACTGCCCCTCAGGAAACCAGCACACCTTACAGAAAGGAGCAAGTCCAAAGAGCCAAACATTCAAAATCCCACAGCCTGGCCATTGTTCATTCTTATGACCTTTCTAAAGCTACTCAGTTCAGATTCTTCTAATTCTACATGCATATGAAGATTTCCAGTAACAATCCCCTCCCCATGAGCTAAGCTAATGGAAACAAGGCCTTATTCCACATAAGCTAAGAACATAGAATAGGATGTCAACAGAAGAGAAATATTTATATCCATTTTTCACATGAGTCAAACTGTTTTTTTGTAAAATCTTACTATGGATTTAACAGAATTTTACTGATGTTAAAAATACTCTATTTGCAAGACACCTGGGTGGCTCAGTCAGTGAAGCGGCTGCCTTTTGCTCAGGTCATGATCCCAGAGTCCTGGGATTGAGTCCTGCATTGGGCTCTTTGCTCAGCAGGGAGCCTGCTTCTCCCTCTGCCTGCCAATCCCTCTGCTCGTGCTCTCTGGCACTCTCTGACAAATAAATAAAATCCTAAAAAAAAAAATACTCTACTTGTGGAAGTGTAAATTGGTACAATCACTTTGGAAAATTATTTGCCAGTAACCATTAAAACCAAACATATGTATGCCTTTTCACCCACCAAATTCACTCCAAGAAATATATGCAACAAAAATGCACATGTTTGTTCTCAAAAGACATGTATAAGAATGATCATGCAGCAGTTCTCATAAAAGCCCCAAATTAGAAACAACTCTCATGTCCATTGACTAAAGAATGTATACACAAATTGTGGTATATTCATAAAACAGAATACTCTAAGCCATGAACTACAGCTACATGGAACAAAATGGATCAACTTCTCAAACACAATGGGAGCAAAAGAAGCCAGAAATGAAAGAGAACATTCTGTATGATTCCATTTATTTAAAAAAATTCCAAAATAGGAAAAACTAACCTACGGCATTAGAAGTCAGGAAGAGGTAGTGAGGGGGCCACAGGGCCTTCTAGGATGTCCTATTTTATCATCCGGGTTCTGGTTGCATGGGTATGTCTACTTTGTAAAAATTCATTGAGTTGTACACTAATAATATGTATACTTTTCTGTAGGTGCGTTAAGTTTCAAAGAAAGCTTATATTAAAATAACTACATAAACTTCAAAAATACTCCTCAATAAGTGGTGTAACATCGATGCTTCACTGTTTACGGTGTCCTTTCTCATCCGCTGTCTCCATGCCAATCACAATCCTATGTGGTGGACAGGTGCGGTAGGAAGAAAATAAACATCACATACGTTAGTAGGTTACTTCATTTTTATCCTTTCAACAACCCTGTAAGGAGGTATTATTCCTCTATGAGTTGGTTACACAGCTAGTAAACAGAAAAACCAGAATTCAAACCACAACTTTCTACCTTCAAAGCCCAAGTTTTGCTAATAAAGTTTGCTGGGTCTATAGGAAACCTAAGGCTCTGAAAAGTTAATTAGCTTAACTAAGTTAATAATTGGCTTAAGTCACTCAATTATTATTACCCCAGTCTTCTAACTCTCAGTTCATGGTCTTTGCAGAGCAAAAGTGACTCAGCCTCACGTACCACCCATCGTGCCTGTGGAGTCTGATCTCACTGACCCTTGTGATTAGTGCTTGAGGCATCCCTATTGTAGAGTTCTAGAGTTAAATAAATAAGAGGAGGTATATAGCGCCCAGCTTCTGCTCAGTGCCTGGCATATAGTAAGCTATCAGTAAATAATTCACCATGATGATTTATAGTCTAACAGGGTAAATATCCATAAGTCAACTGTAGCCCTCCGTGTCACTCTCCACCACTCCCACCCAATTCAGGCCATCAAACCCTCATACTTTCTCCTTCATTTGCCTTATCAATATCTGAGCTCTTAGAAGCCCATTCACTATAAAGACTGTGACTGATAAGAGTAATACGCATGAAATATTTATATTTTAACACAGGGCCATCCTTCATCTAATGTTACTAAATGCATTATTAATTATAAAATTAAAGGAACCAGCCTTCAGTGTACTTTTGGGGAAGCAAAGGGACCCTTCTTGCAGCTCCTGAAATTTCACCCCATGGGGCATAACCTCATCAGACTAATGCAAGGCTTTCTTTCTTCCGGCTCTTTTTTTCTTTTTTTTTTTTTTCCCCCTTCTCTGATGGCTCCACTCTGAAGGCTCATGAAATGGGAAATGAGGATCAGGAATGGCATGCTTCCTCAAACCTATAATGTACCAGATTCGATCCAACTTAGTTAGATTCAAGAAACCAGGTAGCCCCTTCACACATAAAACTGAAGAGATTCAAGTCCCTAGCCTATTGGAGTGGTCTATCTGAAACAGCATATGCAGAGCCAAGGAAAGGCCTCTCTTGGGTGTGAATCAAGAAGATCATCCAGGGCGCCTGGGTGGCTCAGATGGTTAAGCGTCTGCCTTCAGCTCAGGTCATGATCCCAGGGTCCTGGGATCGAGTCCCGCATCAGGCTCCCTGCTCCTTGGGAGCCTGCTTCTCCCTCTGCCTCTCTCTCTCTCTCTGTCTCTCATGAATAAATAAATAAATAAAATCTTAAAAAAAAAAAAAAGAAGATCATCCAGGGCTGAGAGCAAGCTCCATTAACAAATGACCATTTCTATTACACATTGTTTCAGAACTGGGAGCGTGTGACACCTCAAAGGACAGCGCTCAACTGCAGGCTAAGAAGGGAAAGTCATCACCTATCTCTTCTGATAATTAGAGGCTGAGCTCAGCAGACCACAAGAAACCACTCAGCTGCCTTATTCAGACCAGAAAAGAGAGGAAGTGGGAATGGCCTGGCATAAAGGGGCTACTTGGTCTTCAGTGAGCCTAACTACACTAAGAGAATTTTACAACTGAGTCTCCTGCAGGTAGAATAAGCAATAAAACAGCCTCCCTCCCCATCTCTCTCTCTCTTTCTCTCTCCCTCCTTCCCTCTCTCAGTGCTAGAATTTGGTATAGGTACTGAAGACTTTCCTCCAGTGTTCTAATGGGACCCTAACAGCATTAATATAGCCTTAAAAGCAAGCATCGTCCTCCCTTCCTCCATGCAATTTGGGTTGCTTTGCTAGGAAACTGGAGGAGTTAGAAAAACAGGATGTACTACAGCCTGCATTCTGATAACTACCGATTTGCTCAACTGATTATTTCTCTTTGAGAGGAGTGTCATTTTTTTTCTTTTAACTATATTATGTAAGACTGAAAAGAGTATGCTCACCAAAGAGATTCTGCAAAAGTAAAGTGCTATGCACATAACTGATCTTCAAAGGCAATTTTTTTTTAATTAACAGACTTTTTGGGGAGCAGTTTTAGATTTACAGAAAAATTGTGCAGAAAGTAGAGTTCCCATATACTGTCTTCCCTACACACAGTTTCCCTTATTATTAGCATCAGTGTAGTACATTTACCAGTGTGTGGTATACGAACCCATATTTATATATTATTACTAACTACAGGCTGTAGTTTACATTAGGGTTCACTCTTTGTGTTGTATAGTTCTACAGATTTCAGTAAATACATAACGTCATATATCCACCATTAGAGTATCATACAGAATGGTTTCACAGCCCTAAAAATGCCCTATGCTCCACCTATCCATCTATGTCCCCTGCCCCTTGCATCTCCTGGAACCACTGGGTCCATTCTTAGAAGATTCACAAGAGAGAACAGGAGAGCCTTTACCTAAAATGATAGCACATGAAACTATGCCAATACCAAAAGAAGGCTGAAATTACAAGTGCAAACAGAGCACAATGACAACACATTTGCACCAGAAGACAAAACTTAATATTTGTAACTTATTAAAGTCATAGATATATGTCACAAGTGAAGTTTTCAGATTTCCAATGAACTCATTTAAAACCTGAAAATTATGGGGGCAGAATTAAGAGAATGTTTTGAGAAATGACAGCATAATACCTTGTTTCTGAATGCAGATGATGAATACTCTTCTCCACTAGTACTCTGCCTGGGTGAGGAAACGAGTTCCCAGCACACATCTGCTCTGAGTGACCATATACATAAAAGAGAAAATGGCTTAAACCTCACTCTAAAATAAATTTAAAAATTAGGCCTTCACAATTAGAACAAATTAAAAGTATAAACAAATCAGATGGGAAATTATTTATTCCAAGGAAGATACTTTATCGAACTTACAAGGAATTGAACAAGACTATTTCTAGTATGAACTTTATCTTCAATTTAGGCATACCTTATTAAATTTGAAATATTTTTTGATATACTTAATTTAGGTTTTAGCTATTTGAAGTTAAATAATACTTGGGTAAATTTCATGGAAATTATGAGTTATCCTAATTGATCTGTTTCTCCATCAGAAAAGCTTCCAAAGAGAGCCTATCATATATCCCCAAGTATAAAGTGATTCCAAATATAAAGCAATCTTCGGTTAAGCCTTCAACTCCTGATTTCAGCTCAGGTCACGATCTCGGGGTCATGAGATTGAGCCCCGCACTGGGGTCCACGCTCAAACGGGAGTCTGCTTGAGATGCTCTCTCTCTCCCTCTGCCCCTCCTCCCCCAGCTCGCGCATGCATATGTGTGCTCTCTCTCTCTCTTAGAACTAATTCAGTCCCAGTTTCTGAAGTCCCTAAACCATAGTTAATATATTCCAGAAAGAGGTGTGAGATCACTGTGCAATACCTGGAGTTTCATGGCTTTTACCTCCTTTCCACAGCCACATGGAGGGCACAAAAGGGCAGGTGATTGGAAAGGAAAGAATATATGGAGAAAATTGTTGGTGTGCTGAGAGCCTCATCCTCCCCACGAGAGGGAGGGGTCAGAAAGGAACTTGCTCCTCAACTCAAGTTGAGGGTGAGCAGTTTCAATAGAATTACTTAGAGCAACATATGTTTCTTGGATGTGGTGGAATGACAATTGACACACACCTGAGAATCGGAGGTCAAGCGGCTGGCTGAAGCAGCCGGGGGCAGCAAAGGAGGGGCTGTAGTCTGAGAAGTAACTGCATTCCAAAGATAGGGAGAAGGTCCTGTGGACCAAATGGGAACGCCACACAGGTGCTGGATAACTTGTTTACCAATTCAGATCCAGTCTCCACCTTTAATCATCCTGCTCTGTGCCCTGAGGGCTGACCTCTGTAGCCTGCATCAACCAGGCTTTGAGATAGGGCTGGCCAATTAAAGGTACCAGCAAGAAAGCAGAACAAGGGAAGAAGGAGAGGATGGGCTATTTATTTCTGCATTTCCCTCCCTACTGTCTGAAAGTAAACGAGGGCTCAAGTGAAACCCATAGCTCCTGCTGAGCAGTCCTCTCCTGTGGATATAGCTCTCTCCAGGCTGTCACCATTCCAACCCCTTGTTCCCCAGGCCCAGGGGCAATAATGGCTCTACATTGTTAACAAGGGGTCTTTCACATTCTTCACTGGTGTGCCATGAACCTGCCAATCCCTTACCAAGCTTTCTGGAGGCCCTCCACTGGAGTGTGCCATCTAGGTCCTTCTCAGATCTTGATGATACAGCACCCAGGGGCCATCATGAGGTCACCTTCAATCCTATCCAAGGATGTTTATGCTAAACAACAAAAACACAAACAACCCAATTCGAAAATGGGCAAAGAACTTGAATAGACATTTTTCAAGGAGGATATACAAATGGCCATTAAAAGATGTTCAACATCGCTAGTCACTAGGGAAATGCAAATCAAAAATCAAAACCACCATGTGATACCACTTCATATCCATTAGGATGGCTATTATCAAACAACAGAAACAATAACAACAGAAAAGAGCAAGTGCTGGTGAGGACCCCTTGTGCATTACTGGTGCACAATGTCAGATGTGGAAGACAGCATGGGAGTTCCTCAAAAAACTAAACACAGAATTACCACATGTCCCAGCAATTCTACATATGGACATGTACCCAAAAAAGTGAAAGCAGAAAGTTGAACAGATATTTGTATACCCATATTCATAGCAGTATTATTCATAACAGACAAAAGTGGAAGCAACCAAAGTGTCCATCAACATATGAATGGATAAACAAAATGTGGTATATACATACAATATTATTCTGCCTTAAAAAGGAAGAAAATTCTGTCACATTCTACAACATGAATAAACCTTGAGGACGTTACACTAAGTGAAATAAGCCAGTCGAAAAAGGCCAAATACTGTATGGTTTTTCTTATATGAGGCACCTACAGTCATCAAATTCATAGAGACAGAAACTAAAATGGGAGGGGGTTGGCAATAGGGAGTTCATATTTAATAGGTACACAGTTTCAGTTTGGAAAGATGAAAAAGTTCTGGGGAGGGATGGTGGTAATAGGCACACCACAGTATGAATGTATTTAAAGCCATAGAACTGTATACTTAAGGGGCGCCTGGGTGGCTCAGTCGTTAAGCGTCTGCCTTTGGCTCAGGTCATGATCCCAGGGTCCTGGGATCGAGCCCCGCATCGGGCTCCCTGCTCCGCGGGGAGCCTGCTTCTTCCTCTCCCACTCTCCCTGCTTGTGTTCCTTCTCTCGCTGTGTCCTCTCTGTCAAATAAATAATAAAATCTTAAAAAAAAAAAAAAAAAAGAACTGTATACTTAAAAATTATCTAAATGACAAGCGGGTGAGGGGCCTCAACAAAAGGAACTAGAGGTGAATGGCCAGAAGCCTAGGAGATGACCAAAACAGCTCAAAGGACCAGCCTGAAGAAATGCTTTTACCATGTAAGAAAATTACACAGGAGTGATCCCCAGTGATGGAGAGATTTCCAGAACCCACAGAAGATGATGAATACGTTCCTGCTCCAACCTTTTCTCTCTGATTACACACCCCACTGTGCAAGCTGGGAGAAGAGAAGAAATAGAAGCGCCGAGTGAGAAAGAGAGAAGCTTCTCAGCACATCTCCCACTACAGTGGATGGTATGCAGCAGCCCTGCACAGGGGAAAAGGAGAAGCTTTAACTTCACTAAAATTTGAGGTCTGGGATAAACTCCTGGATTGGACATACTAGTTACTAAACAAAGACTGTGTTCCATAAACTTCCAGAGGAAGTCAAAATGACTGGAAGAGTCCTGAGGCTATCTCTAAACTTCAGACAAGAACAAGAAGGATAAATTTAAAAGAACAGTGAGTGACAAAATTCGGTTGCTTTATGATGACCCTCCATGATTAATACTTGTTCAAGCCTAATGGTTACATGATTAATTTAATTGTTCATATTTTAAAATACACATCCTATAAAATTAAATGTTAATTTTGGAATATTGCAAATTTCATGAAACCATTTTATCCAGACTCTCCATTTCTACCCAAACTTTAAGTCATCAAAATTTTCCAAAAAGCGCATCTTCACATCTGCCTCAATGCTAAAGAAACAACATATTCTGAATCTACCCTTACTGGAAAGTTTACTACAAGCCATGAGTTCGCAGTCATATTAAGTTAGGGAGCTGTTTTCCTTTTGTCCTGAGGGTGTATATTCGTGATGTCCACAACATAAATACCTACTACATGGCTTTAAAAGGCACATTTAAAATTATATCCAGCACCCGTCATTGCAAACTCATGCCTCCAGGAATAATAACGGAAAGTGTATTAAATTTCCTTGCCTCCTTTTTTACCCATCATGTCAGCTCACCTCTATGAGCAAATAAAAATAGCACTGATTGAGGTCATTGCAGTGTAATGTGTCATCCCCAAATAGTACTTTGCTGTTCCAAATAAGATAATTGAGTGAGTGCCCTGTAACATGAGAGGCTTTATAAGGACTCCAATATAAGGTGACTCCCATAGGCATATACAGAAACTAAAAATAAAATAACATTCCAGACTCAATACTGTCTTTAGCAAAATAAGATTCTCCAACTGTAATCTGCTTCTGATAGGCATTCCCCTGTACATTTGCCCCTGGTTTGGTACACTGCTCTCTGCACATCCTCTGTTACACCTTGGAGAGCCTCCAAGTGAACTTCAAATGAGAGTCTGGGGAGTTATATCTCCTTAGGAAGGTTTGAATTCTCTCCCGAGCAAACTGTCTTCCAAACTGCAACTATTAACAAAGGCATTTTACAAACTCTACCGAGAGTTATCCATTTCCAAACACTGTGTAATGTATACCATAATCTTGGCACTGAGCTCCCTTGGTCAACTATGGAAACCATATCTTCAAAATGCAAGTTTCTAGCCTGGGAGTCAAGGCCCTTCTACCCTGTCTGGCTCTCTTCCACTCTGCCAGGAAGTTCATTCACTTCTGTCACATTTGTCTCCTTACAGCTCTCTGCCACCAGGCCTATGTTCTGCTGCCACCCCTCTCTAAAGAAGCTTCTACTGGGTGCCTGCATGGCACAGTTGGTTAAACATCCCACTCTTGGTTTCGGAGTCTTGAGATGGAGCCGCGCATCAGGCTTGAGGCTCTGCACTCAGTGCGGAGTCTGCTTAAGATTCTCTTCTCCCTCTGCCCCTTTGCCCCTCCCCGCATCTCTCACTCTCTCTCTCTCTCTCAAATAAATAAATAAATCTAAAAAAAAAAATAGCTTCTACCATTTCTTTGGTATTTCAAATTCTACTCATCCTTCAAGGTCTAGTTCAAATCCCTAGTCCTCATCCCTTAAAAGGCTCCAGATCAAGCCAGAAGAAGTGGTGTCTCTTTCCCTAAATGGTCAAAACATGGACTCACGTGTGCTTGCCTTATATAAAATTTTTCCTGTCTTCCTATCTTAACTCCCCAACTAGGTTGAGAGCAACCCAAAGACAGGGACTAATGATTCCAACTTTGGATATTCCCCACTACTTAGTGTGGTTCCCTACACATCGAAAGTTGTCATAAACAATTATTGAATGAATGAATAACAACAAGAACAGCAATCATAACTATCTGGAAATATATTCATCTAACATTTGTTTTATAGATTATAAAGGTCCATTCAAAACAAGAATGTCAACTATTCATTGTTTATTATTGTTATTTTTGGCAAGTCCCCCAGTTAGTTGCTTCACTCAATAATCCCTTTTGATTTAAACCATACAATCCATCCTAGAAATTACACATCAGAAAAAATAAATGATAAACACTGTGCTTCACTCAACCCATTTGTATACCTGACACCCTTTCTTATCACTGGGTAGCTCTCACCATCAATTCCTTTAAAGCGCCTACACTCACTCAGCCTCTGCAGATTCCTCCTGTGATACTGTGCCAGTCTCCCCAGCCTGCACTTCTCTTTCTAGAGTCTCAGTATTTACCCACAATTACTATCACCTATAGTTGCATCTCTTCCCTGTTTCTCTTTAACACACACTATTGCCTAGCATGAGGCCTTCCGCAAAGGAGGTATTTATCACATGCCTGATGATGCTTCCATCACACTCAAGGAAAAAAACATACTTCTGTTTCTAAAACTGAAACTCAGTCTCTACCAAATCCATTCAAAATGCACCCTCCACAGATGGCAACTAGACTTATTGTGATGATTATTTCACAACCTATACAAATATCCCACCAATATGTTATATATCTGAAACTAATATAACGTTATATGTCAATTATACCTCAACTAAAAAAATGCACCCTCTAACCAACTTCTCCAATATAAAAAAATAAACTTCATTCATTCAATTTGCATGACCTTGTTTTTTGAACTGAAAGCTACAAACCACAGTCTGATAAAATATTTGAAATCTGGCTCACATGGCATAAATCTAAATATAGTAGACCCTCACTAAACACTATCAATTTATTAAAAAGTATGCATCATTTCTTGATTAATTACTAACCCTTTGCCGTTCCATTATTCTTCAGTAAAATGAATAATACAAACATGATGCCAAAGAGCTCAAGGGCTCTGAGAAAAACAAGGTCTAATCTTGGGACCGCCAAATTACCTTACTACTTCAAATTTAATTTCCTCGTTCACTATTCACAAAGTGAGTATTCTAGTCTAGACCAGTGGTCACACATTCAAATGCCTACATGAGCCAGATAAATACTATAAATGACTGAAGCAGAGTATGGCTAGGAAGACAAGAGAGCATAAGAGACTGATGGAAACTGGAAAGCAGATGCCCACTCCAAAGGAGGCAGGTGTTTCAGCATTTAAATCCAGCCTATTGCCATGTAGGAGTGTGGGCCTAATATGGCCAAATCTTCTGACTTGTCTAAAGAAGCCGGAAATCAGGACTTATTTATGTTGCTAATCAATAGTTAATTCCATGTATTTTTTTTTTTATAAAACCATGTATAGGCTCATATCATATAGGCTAAGTCAAATACATCTGCAGGCCAAATGAGACCTATGCGCCAACAGTTCACAACTTTGGGTTCAGATGATCTTTCTTTCTTTCTAATATGAAATTCTCTATGTTCTCTTCTTTAGATGTCTCTTTTGTAAACTAACGGGATTTTATACTTTACCTATTTTTCAATAAGCTTGGCTAGGAGGGAACATCAGACAAAACAACATGGTAGAGCAAACACAGAATATGAAGTCAGAAGACAAATTCAAGGCCCTCCTTCACCCTTCAGAGCTGTATGACTTTGGGCAAGTGGCTTAACTTCCTGGGACCTGAAGTTTTCATCATCTGTAAGAGAGGGATCATTCCAGCCCTTCTAACATGAATGGTGATGGATGGTGATGGTGATATTTGAGTAAAACAGAAGCACTTTGTAAACTCTAAAGCACTAAACAGCTTTCAGGAGTGATTATTGTATTGTCTAACTTCCCAAAGATCAATTCAGGAGAAAAAACAGATTTTGAGAGTAGCCAAGTATAACTTATTGTGATAAATGAGACATACTTCTCAGAACTTCTATAGAGGCCAACAATTGTTCTGATGTTAAATCTATCAAAATTACTAAATTAAGTGGAATGTGGTTTCAAACCTTCAGGTAATAAGTTAGCACACACAGACTTACTGATTTTGGCTCACTCCAGCTTTTGGAGAATCCACTCCAATAACCAGGTAAAATCCACTCAATTCAGGGTCTCAGATACCTGATGGCAATCTCGTAATTCAGGTCTTAGAATGATATGCAAGGATCTGTTGAGAATGACTGAATCCACACTGTGTAATCAGAGCTCTGAACAATTTCCAAAGAAATGGGCAGATAAAGGATACCATATGGTGAGATCTGATATCGGTCTCTAGTTCCTCCCTACTCTGAAACTCAGTCATGAGAAGAGTTTCAGTTCCACCCAAATCCCCATCTGTAGGGTTTGGATTTGTTATTCCCAACTGTTCCAGGAGACCTCACCACTAATCACAGATAATCCTTAGACTTCTCTGGTTAACTCTGGGAATAGCCAAGCAATACCATAGTCTACTCCCCATGGCACCTCACTTAAAGTGGATCCTCCCACTTGCCTAAACCATAACACTTCATAATATCAATTAAGTAATCCCCTGACAACAGCTTAGACCAGGGGTTGGCAAACTTTCTGCAAAAGATCAGACATTAAAAACTGAAGACTTTATGGGTCACAGGGTCTGTGTTGAAACTATATTACTTTGGTAGTGCAAAAGCAGCCATGGACTATACCTAAATGAATGAATCAATGTGGCTATGCTGCAATGAAACTACAGTTACCAAAATGGCAGAAGGCCATGGTTGGCCAACCACTGGCTTAGAATATTCTCTTCATTCTGTGAGTTATATTCAATATCAGATAATATCAAACTTTTTTTTTATTTGATAGAGAGAGAGTATGAGTGGGGCAGGGAGGAGCAGAGGGAAAGGGAGAAGACTCCCTGCGAGCAGGGAGCCAGACACAGGGCCCGATCCCAGGACCCTGGGATTATAACCTGAGCCAAAGGCAGATGCTGGTGCCCTGATAATATCAAACTTTTGAAGGAAAACTTTTTATGAAAAAGGATGCCAAGTAAAACTAACAAAACACTGCAAGATGCTCTACAAAATGGATTTCACTTTCTTCTCAAAGCAACCATAGGAGGTGGTTATTTTGCTCCCCATTTTATAAGCGAGAAAATGGAGATGTAGCAAGCTTAATCAATTGGTTCAAAGTTACACAGCTAGTAGGTGATAGAGCCAGGATTTCATCCTAGGTTTCTCAGACCCTACCTTGCCCTTCCACCAAAGCACTCAGCTGCCCATGGGGTATACTCAGGAATTTCTGAATGCCTCCAAAAATTCCTGAGCTAATCTGAGATATGGATACTCATTCAACTTTCATTAATGAAGGTGAGTATTTTAAAAATTTTAGCTGAAATGAGCCATGCTTTAATAAAACAGGAATTCTAAGGCTGAATTCCATTCACTATCCTTTTATTTCCAATTAGGCCTATAAAATTTTATTTATAAACACTTTTGTGGAAAAAGCCAATGAAGTAATAACAGGACCACTTCTAATTTTTCTAGATAAGATAAATCATTTTTCTGGTATTTTCACTGGGCCTTCTCACTCTCTTCCTATAAATAGTGTCACTAGAAACATGTTTTGCCTTTTTTTTGCACTTAAGTTTGAAATACAAATCATTTTGCAAATCTAACAAAGTCAGTATTATGGACCACCCAGAAGACAACCATTAAAAGGAAAGAAACCCTTTATTAAAAAATCCAAATATTTAGCAGGAAGAAAGCATGAACATGATACTCTTTCTATTGAGGATCTGGTAAAATATATTTAAATAGATTTTTTAAATCTCTTTTCTTAATATTGAAAATGTTTTCAGTAGATTTTAGTTCATCATTTGTAAAATCCAACCTACTGGCTTTGATTTCTAAGGAAATAATGTACCCTAACTTCCTTGAAAATCAGACCCAGTTATTGTTGAAAGTTTTGTAACACAACTGAACATCACCATTTTAGGTGCTAAGAAAAATTAGTTTCAAATGTTTTTAAAATAACCACATTTTTCTAACTATAAATTACCATTAAGTGGTAAATGTAAAATTAATAAAGTAATCTGAAAGAGTTTCTTTGTCTTCTAATCAGTAATATGCCTTAAGCTACTGAAACATAGAAAGTAAAACATGTTGAAACAAACCATTAAAACATGTTTAGACTTTCAAGAAATTGGAAAGTACCCATTTTCCACAGATCCGCTTAATCACTACACTAATAAAAACAAATCCAAAAAGTCTTCAGCAAAGCAAGATTTGTGCTTTGATAACCAACTAGATGAAGCTTAACATAAATACCACTGGTAGTTGTGTTTCAGTTATGCTTCCCTTGAAGGGACAGGGAAGATGCAACTGATAACATAAAATCAAAACCCTGGGAAACATAGTCGAACTTTTAAACTAGAGAATGCTGATGCTTAATGCTGTGTCATGGTGAAAATATTACACTTTATTCATCCTCTGTAATCCTTTGTGCATTTTGCAGATCTGCATATTATTTAAAGAGGAGATGCATAGAGACCTGGAGTGTAAGCAGGCAGAAGGCTCTGGATCCAACCTACAAAATAGCCAAAATTCTATTTTCAGAGAACAATGGTAATTCCAGCTCCATCCCTACAGGCCTCATACCAGGCTTTGATCCCTTTGAAATAGTGTCCTTTTACCTTCTTTCTATCTTCGGTGCCTAACACTGAGTTTGGCAATAATAATAGCAAAAACAGTAACTAACTTTGATTCTACCCTTTCCATATGCCAGGTTCTATGCCAATAAGTCTTTATAGAAAATGCTTATTTCAGCCTCAAACAACCTGATATTGCTAGCAAATTTTAAATTAATGAAAAAATATATTAACCTATATATTTGTAGTTGTACTTTAAATGAAATGAGTTCACTCTTGCAAGGAACCCCTCAGCAAGCCAATTTATAAACCTGAGAGATGATTTACATTGCAAATAATCACTTCCCTCCTTACCTCCTCATTTGAACAGAAGTGTAACGGGGAAAGAAAATATTTTTTTAATTATTAACTAAAATCCATTCTATCAAAAATGGTTAATTTGTGGGGCATCTGGGTGACTCTGTCGGTTGAGCGTCCGACTCCTGATTTCAGCTCAAGTCATGATCTCAGGGTCGTGAGATTGAGCCCGGCGTTGGGCTCCATGCTCAGCCCAGAGTCTGCTTGGGATTCTTTCTGTCCTTCTCCCTCTGCCCCTTTCTCCATATGCTCTCTCTCAATAAAATCTTTTTTAAGAAATTGCTAATTTGTAAACCAATTTTTTATATTTCCTCCTTAAAATTAAGCAGCCACTTCACTAAAAGAAAGATCACACCTTAAAGTTTAGATAAATAAAACAATTATTAGAGAAATATTGATATTTAAAAGGCTTGGATCAACAAATTGTTGAGGCTCTTCTTTTGTTAAGAGAAGCCAGTTGATTTGTAGCTAAGGATGGAAGCAAGATCATGCAAGGCTCCCATCCTGGCTTGTACTAGTATCCAGTCATCTGGATCATAGCTACTCTCTCAACAGCTCAGGCTACCTCGTGTTTATATCACAAAAGGAAGCAAAACAGTGGTGAGGCCCACTTAATATATGAAGTGGTATATGAAAGTTTATACATGTAAGAGTCCTATAACGTTATTACCCAGAAAGGTCAGTAGTTTCCAAATTTTAAATATCTATAAACTATAGACTATATACAACTATAAACTGTATCTATATTTGTAGACCTGTAAAATTTTAGAAACAAAATTTGGACTAAACTGCAGGAGAATTCCAAGAGTTGCCAAGTACCCCAAAGAAACAAAAAGAATGAAATAAAAAATAGGAAACGTTTAATTTCTTAGAAAGCACAGGGGAGAGTTTTTTTATTATTATTGTGGTAAGAACAGTTAACATAAGATCTACCTTCTTAACAAATTTTTAAGTGCATAATACAGTATTGTTAACTATAGGCATAGTGTTATACAACAGATCTCTAGAACTTACTTATTTTGTATAACTGAAACTTTATACCCATTGAATAGCAACTCCCCATTGTTCCTTCCCCCCAGCCCCTGATAACCACCATTCTACTCTCTGCTCCTACAAATTTAACTATTTTAGGTACCTTATATAAATGGAATCATGCAGTATTTGTCCTTTGTGACTATTATTTCATTTAGCATAATGTCTTCTAGAATCATCCATATTGTCACATACAGCACAATTTCCTTTTTTTTTTAAGCCTGAACAATATTTCATTATATGCATATACCACATTTTCTTCATTCATTCATCCCTTGAATTTAGGTTGTTTTCATGGGGGAGGTTTAAAGACAGTTAAAAGTATAGCTTTCCCTATTGTCCATCAGCAAATTCCTAACTCTTCTCTGGCATTATGCACTTAAATTTGCAAGTGTTTGGGCATCAGTGGAAGTGGAAATAATGTGAAAATAGGAAGCCAAAAAGATAGTAGAAATATATAGGGCCCCTTACTGTTGTCTTTTTACTTTGTCAGTTTTAGACTTCTATATATGCAATGGACTGAAAGTTTGTGCCCCCCTCAAAATGCCTATGTTGAAGACCTAGCTCCACCGTAACTATATTTGGAGATGGAGCTGTTAAGGAAGTAATTAAGATTAAAAGAGATCATAAGTGTGGGGCCCCAATCCCAGATGATCTGTCCTTATAAGAAAAGACACCAGAAAGCTCACTTGCTCACTCTCTCCACATGAACACACCAAATACCATGTGAGCACACATGAGGAAGAAGAAGAGGAAGGCAGCCATCCATAACCCAAAGACACCAACCCTGCCAGCACCTTAACCTTAGATTTCCAGCCTCTAGAACAGTAAGAAAATAAATTTCTGTTGTTTAAGTCACCTAGTCTATGTTATTTTGTTATGGCAGCCCAAACTAACTAATACAATAATGTGCAAATTCTACTGATCAAAGCACACCACTTTTAATAAAAATTCAAATAAAAATTGTTTCATTAATTTGGTAAGCCAAATAGAATAACATGCATTTTTACTTTCCCATAGTTAAATACAAACTGCCCATATAAATGAAGCCATTGTTCTTTAAGACAAAATAATATAATTAAATTTAAAATTTATGACAATATTACAAAGCCTCTTATTTAAGTTAAAATGATCAAAATGTACAGATAAGATTATAAATCCAAAATGCTAGGTAAACTCAAAAGTCTACCAGGAAATGCTATCCAGAATCCCATTACTTCAAGGCTGTGACTTTGAAAAGATGTTGGCCTTTCCCCATTTGTAAACTGAGGCCACTGGATTGGAATATCTCTTTTCAGCTTCTTTCCTATAGTATGGTACTAATTTTCATCATGCCCCTCATCTGAGGTCTTTCCACATCGATTTATTTTACTGATTATTACAGATAAATTCATTTTGGAAAGTGGAATCTCCTTTCTGGAATAGACAGACATTTCAGGCCCTTAACGCACTTCCTCTCTACTTTTAGCCATCATGTTCTCATCAAAAACTCTATTTAAGGAGTGCCTGGGTGGCTCAGTCATTTAAGCATCAGACTCTTGATTCTGGCTCAGGACCCTGAGATGGAGCCCCAAGTCGGGCTCCAGACTCAGCACGGAGTCTGCTTGTCCCTCTCCCTCCCTGTCTACCCCTCCTCTCTCTCTTTCTCATTCTCTCAAAAGTAAATAATTTTTTTTTTTTAAAAAAGAAACTCTATCTGAGAACAGGAAGGAAAATAAAAGGCATTTCCAACAACTAGTCTTCAGAGTTGCCCTAAATGGTTGACAAGGAGTAAATGTTATGTGTCAATATGATTTCTTTGCAAAATACCTATACAGCTGAGGGAAAAGATGAATAAAAAAGGGATGGCTTATCACTGCTTGTTCTTGAGAACTTTCTCATTAAGAATGTAATCTGAGCAGATAAAGCAGACATAACCTCTATGATTTAGTGTTGCCAAACTTCGTTTAGTCAGAATCATTTCTTTACATCTATTTTCATATAATTTCCCAGAGGATCTTTGTCATACATTAGTGCTTAGAAAGGTAGGTGTAATTCCCCAATCCCCACCCACAGGAGCTAAGTGGGTGATTTAATGTACATTGGAAGATCATTTGACCTAACCTCACATTGTACAGGAAGAACTACTGCTGGTTTGATTGATTGTAGGTGGATGGAAATGTGGTGTATTTTAAGGCTAGTGAATGTAACTTCAGTGCTTAAGAAAAGTTTTTGTTCTTTTAGCACTTAAAAAAAAAAAAGAAGATTTTTAATTTACTTGAACTGTGCATACAACATCCCTCCTCCAGATCTCCTGATGGCTAGCTCCTTCACAGCTCAGCTCAAATGTAACCTCTGAGAGCCTTCTCTGACCATTCCAACCAAAGTACTGAACTACCACCTCTGGCGGAGTCACTTGTTTCTGTATTACCCTATTTAATTTCCCTCATTGAACTTATTACCACCTACTTTATAGGATTTTGTGAGGATTAACATTTTAAATTCATGTTAAACAGGGCCTGACACATAATAAAAACTCTGTAGTACTAGCTATTATCAGTTATTATCTTGTTTATTTATTTTCTTATTGTCCCCACACTGTCATTTTCACTGCTGTATTTCCAGTGTCAAGGACACTGCCAAGTACATAGAAGGTGCTCAATAAATTATTTACTAAATGACTTAATACATTTTTCAATCACTCATGATTAAGGCACAGCTAAGTGAACTCACACATTCATTCTCTCATGTTAAATATTTATGTACAAAAGAATGTGATAGGATACCAGATGGAATAATGAGTCTGTGCCTTTATGAAGGAACCAAGACATATCAACAGAAAATTATGTTACAATTTGGCATGGAAACAAAAGAAAGGTATACATCAACTGCCTTTTGCTTATTGGAACCAGCTAGAAATTTATTTCACCTGAGCTCAGATGAAATCCACAAATCCCACTGTGCGCTGAACATGTCCACTCAGATATCTTAGAGGTACATCAAAACTAAGCTCATACTACCCACCTGGCCTCCTCTTTCCTTTTATTTCCTATCTCTGTGGATGTTCATATACCTACTATGTCACTCAAGACAGAAATTTGGGGATTATTCTATTTTCTTCCAGTTTCTGCATTCCACGACATCTAATCAGGCACTAAGTATTTCTAATGCTTCCAGGGTTTTCAGATTTGATCCCAACCAATCCTTCTATATTGTCATTTTCTTGTACTTTTCCCTGTACAGCCTCATACAGTCCATATTTAAAGACTGGGTGTTATATCTAAGTGATGAATCACTAAATTCCACTCCTGGAACTAATATTACACTATATGTTACTTACTAGAATTTAAATAAAAACTTGAAATGTTTTTAAAAAATACAATAAAATAAAGACTTATGTGTTATATACCAGTATTTTTCACCACCTGGATTTCAACACAAGAAGGAAGGAAGGAAGGAAGGAAGGAAGGAAGGAAGGAAGGAAGGAAGGAAGGAAGGAAGGAAGGAAGGGTACAGAAAAGGAGCCACTCTCTGAGGATGGCAGGAAGAGTCTCACAGACAAGGTAATATCTGAGCTTGTCTTAAATGATCAATGGGAATTTGCAGGGGTAAGAAACGAGGATATTTCAGGCCTCAGAAGATCATGAGGAAGGCAACTGGAAATTTAAAGAGAATTTAAAGTCCCACAAGTGAATTTGGACTTACTTCTAGAAGCAACAGAGAATCAGAAAATGTGTATAAGCAGAGAAGTGGCATCACAAGATTTTTTGGGGGTTGAGACAACTCTGCTGTGGACAGATAGCAGTAGGAAGAAACTAGTGGCAGAGAGAGGTGGTGAGCATCAGAAATGAAGTACCAGCAGTATGAATGGAGAGAAGGAGACAGATTTAAAGATAAGATCAATATAGTTAAGTAATGTTTAAAAAAAACTGGGTACCGGGCGCCTGGGTGGCTCAGTTGGTTAAGCAACTGCCTTCGGCTCAGGTCATGATCCTGGAGTCCCTGGATGGAGTCCCGCATCAGGCTCCCTGCTCGGCAGGGAGCCTGCTTCTGCCTCTGACCCTCCCCCCTCTCATGTGCTCTCTCTCTCTCATTCTCTCTGTCTCAAATAAATAAATAAATAAATAAATCTTTAAAAAAAAAAAAACTGGGTACCTCAATGTTAACTTGATAATACTTGTTTAAATATTCTTTGCTATGTTTTTAAATTAAAACACTTTATTAAAACTGAAAAGACAGGGGCACCCGGGTGGCTCAGTCAGTTGAGCATCCAACTCTCAGTTTCAGCTCTGGTTGTGATCTCAGGGTCATGACCTCAGGGTCATGGGATCAAGCCCTGCATTGGGCTCCATGCTCAGCATGGAGTCTACTTGTCCTTCTCCCTCTGCTCCTCCCCCTGCTCATACTCTCTCTCTCTCAAATAAATAAAATCATAAATAAATACATAAATAAATAAATAAAACTGAAAAGACACAAACAACCTCATATCAATAGAACTAAATACCCAGGAGAACAATTTTTGTTATAGTGTTTGGGCTTTTTCCAGGCAAAATTATGTACAGTCCCAGAGGGCCCCAAAGCCGGATGTCCTCTAAGCACATAGCAGATACTAGGATCAGAGGCCAGAAAAAAAAGTCTAAACAACAACTAAAACAACCAAACACTTGAAGAACTGTTCAAATAATATTAGTGGGAAATATTAAAAACTGGGGCTACAGACCAATTGACATGGAGGTATATAAAAATAATCATACAAAATAAAGAATGTCAAAAATAATTAACTTCAAAATTCCAAAAAGACTGTAATTTCTTGCTGGGAATTAGGGAAATCAGGAAAGCTTTTATAGTAAGTAACACTGGAGTTAAACCTTAAAGTGTGTAGTAATTTCATTTGCAGAGTTGAGGGGATGTCCTCTTCAGAAAAATGGAACAAAAATAGAGGTGAAAAAAAACTGGGAGCATTGAAGGAATGATCAGGAATTTTCAGTCTGATTGGCTCATTGGGTACATGAATAGGAGTAATGGAAGTTAAGATTGAAAATGTAGTATAGGGCCAGGTCATAATGGATCTTGAATGTCACACAAAGGAGTCTGAACTTGAGGGATCCACTGCAAGTGTGTTGAAAAAGGTAGCATACTCAGCACCATGCTTCAGGAAGAGTCACTTATCAGGGGGTAGGTAAAATGGAGTGAATGGATAGGACCAAAGGGTATTGGCTATAGGAACAGATAAGGGAGAAAATGTTGAGTCTTAATAAGATTGGGATTGGAAAAAACTCAGACTAGTCCCATTGGGGAACACATGTGGGAGCTAATTAGCAGTGAGATTGCAATAAAGTCAGAAGTCTAATTGTGGGTTGATAATTGTGGCAAGATCAATCATACCAACTTTTCTGCTGAGTGTTATTTCTCTATGGCCCCCAGAACTGCAGCTGCTGTCCTGTAATCATAAAGATAACTGGTTAGACTGAAGCTAACCTAGTAGGAACAACAGGTGGGGGGAGAATGGAAAGATCCCAGGTTTTGATGATGTTATGAGTCACTGATTTAACTAACCATGGGACTTTTGACTATGTGCAAAAGTGTTATAATAAATTTTCCTTATTGTAAAAAAAAAAAAACAGGTTTATGACTTTTTTTTTTTTTAGCTCAGTAATGTGAGAACAGGAGTAAAGAAATCATATGGTGGAGTCTATTCAGAATTATAGATTTGCAGAGCGAGTAAAGTAAGACATGGGAACCAGAACCTGAAGGCCATGAAACTAGCAAGCCCTGAGTTTAAATGGTGGACCAAAATGTCCATATGGACAGGAAGGCAGGTGAGGCCAATGTGGCATGTAAGGGCAATAGATGAGGCAAGCAGCTGTTACAATGAGAATAAAGCCAAGATTCAGTAGGAGAGAAGACTGAGAAGAGGTAGACCCATAACCAAAATCATCTGAGAAGACCATTTCAAATGAGAAGTGTGGCAGTGCCTATAAGGAGCAAGAGTATCACAGAGATAAAGTTGCTTAAGATCGAAGGGCCAGAGATCTGTGAAGCCAGGGGCAGGAACAGCAGATAAGGGCTTAAGTTCCTGAGATGCTAGAAGAGAGGAAGTCTACAAAAACAGGCTCTCAATGGGGAGAAAAGCAAGCAGAAGGTGTGAGTTGAATATAAGATAGAAAAAGTGTGGTATACAACAATAGAGGACAGTTCAAAACACAAGTTCTTGAGAGACAATGAGCAAACAATAGTCTAGTTGTGATGGGAAGCAGGAAATTTGCTGACCCCTGCTCCTCAATCTGAGAGCCAGAGAAAGTGGAAGAAGTGACCACTAGGGACGGATTTGGCTCAGGAACTTATAACTTAGAATGAGGCCAAGACTGAGTTTTGGCAAGAGTATAGGGAAACATTGAAGGGAAAGACTAAAGAACATGAGGTTTGCTTAACTAATAGAATCCTAGAATGTAGAAGAAGGGCAGGGTTGAGGAGAAGGCAGGTATGGCAGGGGCTGAAATATATAGATAGAAAGCAGAAGTATCACAGGGCGGGCATGTGCATCTCTGGTGACCATTTTTAAAAAAAGAAATGTGGGTGGTAGCTAATTGAGTAGTTGGCTAGAAAGATATAAAAGGGTTGATAGGGGAAAACAGGGCTGGGAGAATAAACTAAGGGGAATTTTGGTAGTTTAACAACCTGGCAGAATAAATTGTAAATAAGTTTGGGACCAGACAGATGTAGAAGTGAATCCAGACTCTGCCATTTACTAGCCACGTGACCTTAAGCTTTTGTTTACTCACCATTAAAAGGGAAATAAAAATGCCAACATTGCAGGGGGGTTAGTAAAATTTCAAGATAGCCTACACAAAACACCCAGCATCGTGACAGACATTTAGTGGACACTCAATAAGGTGAAGCATCTCTATTATCACAGCTGGCTTCCAAGCTTCTAGGTCAGACAGTGCAAACAGCTTTCAAAGGTACAGCTCAGATGAGGGTGAGTGGGGGGCGGGGATAAGAATTTCCCCCAAAGTGTTTCTCCTGAAGTACACAATATTATTAGAGAATAAAGCCATTGGCTTACCAATGAAAATTCTGAATTAAATTCTCAAGAATTCAGCAACACTGAGCCTACAAAGACATGAAGAGAAATTTCACCCACATGATTGTGGAGACAAACTTTGTGCTCTGTATTTTGTTTATTCAGTGAGTCAGCCTATTATCAGTACTTGCAAATTAACTCTAATTATCAGATAAAAGCAATGTGGTTATTCTGTCTGATAATCAATGATTACAAAAAGCCTAAGCAATAAGTAACAATTACCATGTCATTCTATAAAAGATCGTTTGTTTGTTTTTTTCCTGACTGAAAATAGCACACACTCAAGAGAAAATTATAAGCCAGTCCCGTAATTTATCTCGCTTTTCAAAATTCATACTAGGTCAGTGCAAATGATTCCCAAATTTAAATCTCCAGTCTGGGCCTTTCCAATGAGGTCCAAGCGACCTCTCTGACATCTCCCCTTCAATATCTAATGGGCAGCACAAACTTAACAGCAAAAACAGAATTCTTCATGTGTTTCCAAACCAGTCCCTCTCCAGGTCTTCCATCCTCAGTAAATGGAACCACCATCCACCCAGTTATTCAAGCCCAAATCAAAGGAATCATCCTTGATTTGTGCTTTTTCTTATTCTCCTATAAGCATCCATTAAAAGCCTCATGGACTCTCCCCTAAAATATGTCCCAAAGCCATGACATCTCTCTCCTTCTCAGTCGCCACTAATCTTGTCTGAGTCACCATCATCTCTTACCTGGATTACTGGATTACTAACTCCCTAATCCTCCTCCATACTCTTCCAATCATCCATTCTCCACCGAATAGCCAGAGGAACCATGAGAAACACAAATCAGATGGTGTCCTTCTCCTGCTTAAACCCTCACAATGCTCTTACAATGAAATCCAAACTTTTCCCTACAAGGTTCACCTGACCTCACACCAGCCAACCTCTGTGACCTCAACTCCTGTCATTCTCTCCAGCAGAGTGTACTCTGGCCACATTGGGCTTCTTTCTGTTCTTTGAACATACGAAGCCCAACCTATCTTTCCAGAGGCTAGTCCCTCTGCCTGAAATATCCTAACACCAGACCTTTTAATGGCTGGCTCTTTCTTTTCACCAGGGAGAAAATGCTATCTCCTTAATGAAGCTATCCCAATCTTAATTAGTTCCTTAATTAGTATCTCCTAGTCTTTATTGCGTTATCCTGTTTTGTTTTTTCATATTTGTCACCAAGATGGCATTTGGTAGGCACTCAATAAATGCAGTATTAATGAAAAAGCCATTCACAAGTTTTCTTCAATTGGAGTACAGTAAACACATCAGGCAGGCTTAAAATGCCCTCCTTCAGAGAGTCAAGTCTCAAGGTCACCTGGGATTTACCTCCAAAAGTTGTTCAAAAATCTCCTGGACTGACTCCTACCAGCTCCAAAGCTGATGAAGAGGAATGGAGAGAAATGGTCCCAGAGCAAAATGCATGTGTTGTCTTCTGTGGCTCCAGAGTTCATACCTATATGCACTGTTCTGGCCAGGAGCCTCTCAGAGCAGCTGGGACTTGCCTGATAAAGGCCCAGACTGTGTTTCTTCAAGAACCTGAGCAGATGTCCCACCAAAGGCAGGCAGAGTCACCATCAGCAGGGTGTTTCCAAGAAGACTTGAGGGCAAGGGATACTTACCCGGAGATGGAGTGAGTATTTCTGAGTCTCCAAGTCTGGACAGCCATATTGTAGATACAGACATGAACCCGTATCGGTTGGATTCTCCCTGTCAATCACCATGACCCTTCTGGCAACCAAGCAGAGGCTTTCAAAGTGTGTGGAAAACTCAAAGGGACGTTGGGGGATGTCATAGTTCTAGGCAACACTATAAACTCACCCACAGGGCTTTTCACATCATAGAAGAACCAAACCTTAATAAAAAAAATCTTTTTTTACTGATATACATCAAACAGTTTATGTCAAAAATCATAAAAAGTTTCATTTTGTTTTAAAAAATAAAACCTAGGAGAAAACATAGCAGGTTTTACAATCCAAATCCTCCATATTAGACAAATGAGAAAAATGGGACCCAGAAAGTTTCAATGACTTGCTCAGGAACCCCCAGAGATTCAGAATGCTTTTGAATACATAACACCTCATCTTTTGCACACTTTTAAAGATGAAGAAAAGTGAACTGATGGTGAAAGATAATTTTTTTACTTTGCCCTTACTCAGGAGTTAGCAAAATTAACCTTACAAGGATGTTTTCTATGAGGTTGTCAGACTCGAAACTGAATTCAACAAGGTCACAATCTCTTTGGGAGGAGAAAAACCTCCTTTTCTCATCTAACATCTTGTTGCACTTTGTTTTTACTTTCCTCTCGCTATATGTAATTTTTTGAAGTAGAATGTCTTCACACTAAATTTATCTTGGAAAGATTTTCCAAGAAATTGGGAGTTCCAAATTTTCCAGATACTGCAAAACAAACCCCATATTTGCCTTTCTTTGACAAAACTTGGCACCCTGCCTCAAAAACTTACATTGCTCAGCATGTGCCCTCATGGCATAATTCCCAAATCCTTTATAATCTTACAAAAGCATTTTCTTTCTTTCTGAAGAAATGTTCACTTTCAGATAAGATGCTTCCATAATCTGAACCAGCTATTTCACTTTGTCAGTTAGAAAGGAAATTCAGGGCTAACTCATGGAAGAGGCTACCACACCTATTAATAGGTGCATTTAAAATAGTCCCTGGTAACTGAAATGAAAACATTTATTTAATACATTTCTAATTACTTCTCTTTTTTTATGTATAATAACTTGACAGTCATTTCAATGGAATACAACTAATAGAGACAACTTCTGATTGGATCCTTAAACTTTGTCCTAAACTTTAAACTTTGTCATAAATGCAAAAATGCCAGATCAGATTATTTACTGATTAAACAAAATGCCCATTTGGGAAAAGAAGTCAAATGTATAACAAAGAAAGTAAAATTATCCAAAATTCAGCCACCACCCAGAAAGAGAATTATCACTAATATTTTGGTAACCACCCTGTCATATGTATTTCTCTGCATGTACTCATAACATAGGATTTTGTGCAAATTATATATAAATTGGTTTGTAGACAAGTCCTTGCTTCTTTTGATGGAGGTATCTATCTCCTTCCCCTGTACCTTCTGAGCCAATAGAATAGCCTAGTATATGTCCTTCCATAACTCCCTCCAGGTTCATACAATCCTATGCCAATAGCTATAATTTATTAAGTGCTTATAATTTTTTCTAGCATCTTTGTTACTTCGTGTTTCATCCACCCATTTTTTTTCCCTAAAAGTCTCAGCTTACTCTTTTGTTTGTTGGTTGAAGTATAGTTGACACACATTTACATTAGTTTCAAGTGTACAACATAGTGATTCGACAAGTCTACATTTAAGCCTAAATCTAAGTTTGCTAGCTCACCACAAGCGTAGCTACCATTTGTCACCATACAACATTATTACAATACCATTGACTATATTCCCTATGCTCCACTCTTTATTTTTTAAAGACATGCTACTTTTTTTATATAAAGACTTTATTTATTTATTTGAAAGAGAGAGTGAGAGAGAGAGAGAATGAGCTGGGGGGAGGGGCAGAGAGGGAGAAGCAGACTCCCAGCTGAGTAGGGAGCCCCAATTCAGGGTTCCATCCCAGGACCCTGAGATCATGACTTAAGCTGAAGGCAGATGCTTAACTGACTGAGCCACCCAGGTGCCCCAAGACATGCTACTTTCAAGGGCTTCTTTCACCACCTATTTTGCTTTCTGTCTCATTCATCTAGAACCTGAAAGCCCTGCTTCCTCATATAAGGAGTCATCCACATTTGTTGTTGCAGAAGGTTCTCAGGGTGCTCTGTTTCTCCCTGTTTCCTTTTGATTTGTAGCATAAGGCCTCATACAAAGGGCAAAACAATAATATAAATAACAAAAATGGATGACATTGGCAAATAAATAAAGGTCACAATATGACTAAGCAAATAGGGACTTCTTGGTTATTTTTACAATGACATAAAAATGCTGGCCATTGGGATTAACCATGCTAAAATTTTGATTAGGTCACATATTTAATAACCATAATCCCAGCATTTTTGCAGTGTGCAACATTTTACAACATTAACATAACACAAACAACATAAAAGCATAGCATTCAATTTTCTGATGGTTTAAAAAGATTGAGCATTTTTATTCTTTAGCTAAAGGAACTAAAAGAGGAAATTATTAAACACAAAGATACAAATAAGCTTCATGGTGAATACTGCATTAATGTTAAACTAAATATAAATGGAGACATAGTTCACTCATTAAACTTATATTTATTTACCATATCCCATATCCCAGATACTGTGGGATGTTGTAGGAGAACAAGAGTGAAAGATAGAGCTCTTGTCTTCAATAAGTTTATGGTTCAGTGCAGCACTGTCCAACAGAAAGATAATACAATCACATGTATAATTTTTAAAAAAGTAAACAGGGGGAATGAATTTTAATAATATACTTTATTTAACCCACTATACCCAAAATATCATTTCAACATGTAAGCCACATTTAAAAATTACTAATGGGATCTTTTACATACTTTTTTCATACTAAGTCTTTAAAATCCAGTATGTGTTTCATACATATGGCACATCTCCAACTGGACAGCCATACTTCAAGGGTTTGATAGCCACATATGGCTGGTGGCTACTGTATTGGAAGTACAGATCTAGTGCATCTGTCAGGATGGGCTAGTTATGATGTGTACAAACAACCCCAACATCTCAACTATTTAAAGCACTAAAAATATTTTTTTACTCAAACTACACGTCTTTTGCTGGTCAACAGGGGGCTCTGGTTTTGGAAGTCATTCGGAGACTCAGATTTCATCCCATCACACAATCACAGTTAAGAGGAAGGAAAAGTAGACTTGAACACTGGCTATTAAATGCAGTGACGGGGCGCCTGGGTGGCTCAGTTGGTTAAGCGACTGCCTTCGGCTCAGGTCATGATCCTGGAGTCCCGGGATCGAGTCCCACATCGGGCTCCCGGCTCGGCGGGGAGCCTACTTCTCCCTCTGACCCTATCCCCTCTCGTGCTGTTTCTCTCTCTCTCTCTCAAAAAAAAAAAAAAAAAAAAGATTTAAATGCAGTGACATGCATTACTTCTATGCCAAAGCGAGTCACGTAGCCAAAGGCGGTGCGAAGTATGATCCTATCACCTGCCCAGAAAGCTGAGAACTGGAATATTTGATGTCCAACACCAGTGATTACCACATCTATTAAGTGAACATCGTGAGTCAAACTATGTGAAAAGGAAACAGGGAGATAAAGTAGATAGCTAGAGCTAAGCTACAACAGTGGGTGGAAGGTGATGAGAGCAGCAAGAGACAGATAAAATGCTGAGGGAATTCAGGGGAGAGCAAAGTTACTTCTGGCACCAATGGAGAAGCAACTATAAATAGTTACTACTTGCCTGGAACTATCTGACACATCTGGAAGACAGTTCCACCTAATTAACTCAGAGGCTAGCCTTGAGAAACCAGATATCTCATCTGTATTATAGAGTACAAATTCCACTGCACACATCCTGTAAAAATGCAGAGTACAATATATATACTAAATGCACACACACACTTTGAGGGTAATTCTGTGTAAATTGTCTTTTTAAACCACTCACTCTGAGATAATAAAACAACCATCTCTGAACCAGTCATCAGATCACCCAGACCATTCTAATATCTCGGAAAGGGGTAAGGAAGGAAGTAGCCTGCAGTTACTAACATTGCACTGTTCTGGAAACCACCAGAACAAGAAATGCAATGAAAAAACATAGTAACAAAAAGACAATTTCAATTTCCTAAGCAAAATCTTGTGACATTATTGAGAGACTGGTTGGTTGAGAGACCTCTTTTGCTCTTCTAGGCTCCCATGGCCATTTGGAAAGGAGCTAGTTATATCTGGGAATATTTTATATATTACAGAATTGTGAGATTATTGGATTTTAAAGTATCAAGGAATGTAGAACTTGTGGATGCCACCTTCCCAAGAATACCTCATGGAAGACCTGTCCTCATATGTCTGCATAGGTGGGTGGTTCAGTATTATAAACCTCAGAAAAAAACAAGTACACCTTGTAGAATATCTACTGATCTGCCATATGCGCATAAGACATATCCCATTCTATCGATCAGTAAAGGGAACAAAACAACCTACAGAATTTCTCATGAAATACAACCTTATTCCCTAAACCACATCCTCACTGAGAAACCAACTGGCAGACAATTCTCTATTAAACCAGGAAATGGCAGGGTTACCAATGTATAATTCAGGAAAAAAACACCAATTTGCAGAATATTCACTAATCTACAGTGTTACAAAAACTGTCTCATTCTGTCAATCATTGAAGGTAAAAGCATATTAGACATTCATAGTAAGAATATCTAATATGAATATTAGAATATCTAATAAGAATATCTAATATGAATATGAATAACATAGAATTTTTCATACGAGACCTTATTCCCAAATTCTCTTCACACAAAAAGCAAATATTAGAAATTATTTACCAAATCCTGAAAGCTTTATATAAATATCAATATTATTATTCTTTAAAATTCAGTATAGGGGCACCTGGGTGGCTCAGTCAGTTAAGCGTCTGCCTTTGGCTCAGGTCATGATCCCAGGTCCTGGGATTGAGCCCCACATCAGGCTCCTTGCTCAGTGGGGAGTCTGCTTCTCCCCTGCCTGCCATTCCCCCTGCTTGTGCTTGCTCTCTCTTTCTCACTCGCTCGCTCTCTGTGTCAAATAAATAAAAAACTTTTTTAAAAATTTAAAAAAATAAATAAAATGCAGTATAAACTAGAATTGTTAATGTACTTAACATAATTGTCAATAAGCTCATAAGAATCTACAGGATATCAACATGAAAGAGCTGTAACACCTTTGATAACCTCCTGCAACTCATAGTCACACATGAAACTATTAAGAACATCAGAATTATAGGACCAAAGCCCATTACTCTTCCAGTCTTCCACTGACTTTGATAGTGCATTAAGGGACACTGATCAGTTGATACTTCATAAGCCACAGAGGGTATAAGGTATAGTTTTGGGCTCTAGTTATGCAGAGAGAAAAGGTACATACCCATGAAAAGGTAAGTTAAAAGGAGAGAAATCACTTTAACTTAAGGTGGTCAAAAGACTTCTAGGAAGCAAAAGTGAGCTGACTCAAAGGATTTCAACAGCCAAAAAGAAGACAGAAGAGCATTCTGGGAATAAATAAAAGTTCAAAAATGCAACATTGTGGAGAAACAACTGGATATCCATATGCAAAAGAATGACATTGGACCCCTAACTCACACCATACACAAAATTTAGTGGGGTGCCTAGGTGGCTCAGTTGGTTAAGCGTCCGACTCTTAATTTCGGCTCAGGTCATGATCTCAGGGTTGTGAGATCAAGCCCCATGTCAGGCTCTGTGCTGAGTGTGAAGCCTGCTTAGGATTCTCTCTTTCCCTCTCCCTCTGCCCCTCCCCACTCACTCTCTCTCTGTCACTCCCTCCCTCTCAAAAAAAAAATTTCAAAATGAGTAAAAGACATAACTGCAAGAGATAAAACTATAAAATTCTTAGAAGAAAATTGAGGGGTAAATCTTCATGACCCCAGACTAGACAATGGCTTTTTAATTATGACAATAGAGGCACATGTAAAAAAAGAAAAAATAGACATATTGGATTTCATTAAAAATTAAAAACCTTTGTGTTTCATCATTAAGAAACTAAAATGACAACCCATAGAAGGAGAGAAAATATTGAAGCTCATATAACTGATTAGGGACTTTTATCTAGAATACATAAATAACTCTTATAACCCAATAATATAAACACAAATCCATTTTGAAGATGGGCAAAGGCTATGAATAGATATTTCTCCAAAGAAGATATACAAATGATCAATAAGCCCATGGAAAAATGCTTCACATCATTAGTCACCAGGGAAATTCAAATCAAAATCGCCATGTGATACCACTTCACACCCATTAGCATGGATATAATAAAAAAAACAGATAATAACAAGGCGAGATAATAATAATGGCAACAGTGTGGAGGAATTAGAATCCTCAGGAACTGCTGATGAGAATGCAAAGTGGTGTAGCTGCTGTGGAACACAGTCTAGTACTTCCTCAAAAGGTTAACCACAGAGTTACCATATGACCCAGGATTTACACTCGTAGGTATATACCCAAGAAAAATAAAAACATGTATTCACACAAAAACTTGAACATGAATATTCATAGCAGCACATTCATAATACCCAAAAAGTAGAAACAAACTATATGTTCATCAACTGATGACTGGAAAAAAAAATATGGTATATTCATACAATAAAATATTATTTGGCAATAAAAAGGAATGAAGTATTGACACATGCTACAACATGGATGAACTCTGAAAACATCATGCTAAGTGAAAGAAGCCAGTCTTTCTGGCCACAGACCAGACCACAGATAGTATGGTTCCATTTACTCGAAATGACCAGAATAGGCAAATCTATAGAGACTGATAGTAGATTAGTAGTTTATAGAAGGGTGGGTGGAGAGGAGAAAGGGAATGGCTGCTAATGAGCATGGGGTTTTTTGGGGAGGAGGTAATGAGAATATTCTAAAATTGTGCTGATGGTTGTACAACTTTATAAATATACTAAAAAACACTGAGCTATATACTTTAAATAGGTAAATTGCATGGTTATGTGAATTATATGTGAATAAAACCACTTTTTTAAAAAAAATGCAAGGTATGTTTGTAGGGAACCATAAATAGACCATTCAGACCAGATACGATAATTGATAGTAGAGGAATGGAAATGAAAACTAGAAAGCTAAGTTGCTGCTATGATATGCTGAAAGCTCTTCAATGCAAAGAATAGGAGTCTGAACTGTATCCTACCTTCCCAACTGATTACCTTAGGATAATAGATATAAAGAGTCCAAAACCTAGTAAGTACCCCCAAATGACAGCTGTTTCTCATTATTATCATTATTAGGAGGTCTCTGATAATTTTATGCTATGTATTCACCTTGCTCGAACCTCTACATTAGCCTCTTGGGGCCTCCATAGTCTGAATTTTACGTGACCGCTTGGGCTTAGCTCTCCCAAGGCCAGAGGTCCATCCAACTTAATCCAATTTCCTTGTGAAAATTAAAGAAGATAACAGAAAACAGCTTGATTTTTGGACTTCTAAAAAGCAGAAAATAATTTCAGAGCCTTGAAATTCTAGAGCACAATGTAATGAACAAAAGTAATATCCACATAGGTAAATTAGACTTGTAAGTTATCTTGATGTAATAGAATGCCACTGGAATAAGTGAAAGACAATTAAGCTCAATAATGGCTACATTCACTAGAAGTTACTTAGCCAGACACACATCACCAGTAGGAACTGTTAGAGAATATTAGTGTGTGGAAGAGAGTGAGCCTTACAAGAACAAGGGAGAAACTGAAAGTCACCCAAGACAACTATAGTTTTTCTAGCTCTGATGGATCAGGCCTTTGAGCTACATGAGGAAGCATATAATTTTTTTCCACGCTTCTCTCTATTGAACAAAATAATTCAAAGTACACATGCATTACAAAGTTCAGCATTTAAAGAGCACCGACATTGTATTAATATTAAAAATAAGCCAAGAGAGAAGACATAATTTTTCCTTTGGGTTTCTTACCTTTTCATTTAGGATCATGAGGGAGAGATAACTTTTCTGACCAACTTTTTAATTGTCAAGTAGATAATGAATATGTATGCAAATCATCAGAGAGTCACTAAAGAAATCCCCCAAATAGGGCGCCTGGGTGGCTCAGTCGGTTAAGCGACTGCCTTCAGCTCAGGTCATGATTGCCTTCAGCTCAGGTCATGATCCTGGAGTCCCTGGATCGAGTCCCGCATCGGGCTCCCTGCTTGGCAGGGAGTCTGCTTCTCCCTCTGACCCTCCCCCTTCTCATGTGCTCTCTCTCATTCTCTCTCTCTCAAATAAATAAATAAAATCCTAAAAAAAAAAATCCCCCAAATAAATTAACAAAGGAAATGGAAAAAAGAGCAGACTATTTCAGTTCTAACTATTCAGTTTAGAATTTATTCCAGTTGTCATTTTGTATCTAATGATACCCAAGTTACTTTTTTTTTTTTTTTGATGTGTTCACTTACTTTACTAACACTACATTTACCATGTTATCACCATGGAATGTAAATTCAGGTTAGACAAGAAAATTTCACAAATGTAATAAAGCATTCTAGAGTATACCAAAGTTTGTGTATAATGTCTGACCAAAACCTTGCTGGTAAATCATTAATCACTTCAACTATAGGTAATTTGTTAACATTAATGATTCTTACAGAGAAAATAAACAAATTTCATACATTTAGAAAGCGTTTTTCATTTACCTTTGCATTAGTACTTAAAATACACATTTCTATTTCAAGATGCCATTTAAAAATTATTCTAATACAACAGCAGCATAAATATAACTCTGCAATTACAGAAAAACCTAACTGGGATTTGGTTTAAATACACATATTTTCAGTTGTGGGGAAGCTTATAATATTATATTCCATGCACTGTTCTTGAAAGGGTTAAGAGCTAACCAGCCCTAAAAACTGAAGTAATCAGTCTGCAAAACAGGCAGAAAAAAGTTAAATTAAACAGGATTTCTACATAACATCAAAAGCAACTGGGAGTACTTCAGGATTGGCATATTGTCCTCTTTATAACTAATTGTATCAGAAGAGTTTAAGAAGGAGCATATTTTACCACTATCAAGTACATTTAAAAGTGACATCTTTCTTTTGTGCTAATTTGACTCCCCTGAATGACCTAACTAGTTAACTAGTCAGTAGTAATTTGGTTCCCAGGCAAATCAAACCTGCAAGAAAGGAAGCCAATATTTAAATTGTCTGTGTCAATTGCATGTGTCTGACCCATTCAGATGATTTATTTTCAGCATAAACATACAAACTCAATATGAGATGCCTAACTAAAGCAAGCACCACCAATGAAACCAAGACAGCTTTTCTTCTTCTAAGGTTTAGGTCTTGCCCAGAATCCCTTATACATGGAATAGCCCATACCAAGGGTCATTGCTCCCACAACAAAACCTTGGGCTGCCACACACATGTGGATCAGGTGAGCAGACATATGCAACGATTGCTGCAAACCCCATGCTTCTTTAGCTTTCTGGATATGTTTAGATCCCTGATCTTCATCATAGGAGGAAAGAGAAACATCTGTGCTGGTTGACACAGTGACTGAAGAATCCTCCTTCCTAGAATGATACCACCCAAGTTACTTCGAAGCTTAGGACAGTTATCAACAAGTGAACAGAAAGTGAACAAAACCTCTAACATAAAGGGAGATTCTCCCACATAGTAGTAAAGCAGCTTTTGCCAAGGCTGCAAGGACCAGTCCTCCCTAGGATTCCACAATGTCAGAACCTGCTCGACTTTCTGCCCTTCTCGTTTCCAAGCTGGAGAAGCAACCTCCTCTTCCAAGTTTGGTTCTGCCCCAAACTGACACTAGCCTGGTATAAGAAATTAGTTGGCATTAGTCAGCACACAATGACATGTGGTTCAGAAGAACTCTGAATTGAAGAAAAAAAACTAACCAGAGATTTGAAAACCACTGGGGATAACCCACCTGTGATTAATCAAGTGGTTAAACACAGACAAACCATATGTATATTACTTCTCTTTAAATGCCCCGAACTGCATGTGGTGACCTGAGCTTCAGCAGTCTGCTCATGGGGCCACTGGGTGGTTTTTCCACTGACATCCTACCTGTCATTTGTGTTTATGTATCTTTAAAAGGAGGAGGACAAGAATGAAGATAAAGGCATTATCTGCAAGCTATTCTGAGAACATGGAGTCTTTTACAATTTCTTTTTCTCTCATTTAAAAAGAAAAACTTAACTATATACTAAGCCATATAAATTCCAAGGACAGTTTAATCACTTCTATTAGTCAAATACAAGTTATTCATGTTTCCAATTATAATAGAATGGCTACTTTTAACAAATATAGTCTTCCTCCAAGTCCATCTATTTATTTTTTCAAAATACAATATATTTCTTCCTACTTCCCAACCTTTACCGGAATTGAAAAGGCAGGAAGTATCCCAGCCTTTGAGCCAAGAGAAAGCACTATTATCACCTATCCTTGTAGATCAGAAAAAAAACCCTGAGGTCTGAAGTTTCATTTCTAAACCACCTCTAATATAGAGACTATTATCTGGTTGGAAGGAAAAAACTGCCCTAGCCTTAGGACCTAAGCTTATTTTGTCTCTGAACCAAACAAGACTACAGTTCCTAACAGAATGGCATAATAAGCAAACTTCTAAGATCTATAGTCAGTAATTTGCTAAAATTACTCCAAAAGACAGTATAGGAAGCATAAAACTTCTGCTAAGTATAATATTTCTCTTTCTATGACTTAAGGAAAAGGGACTTAGAAATAAACTACTAGGTGGATTTAAAAATAAGAAAACTACAAATCTATTCAAGATGAAAATAAGCAAGTGGCTAGAGTAAATGATGGCCTTAATATGTTCAAAATTAATAGAAAGGAAAAGAAAAAGTAATAGGAAATTCTAAGAATGGAAAATCTAGAGGCAAGCGTATGTCTCCCAAGTGGAAAATCTAACATTAGACATTAAAACCTAGGCATTCTCTCTCTGGATGATCTTCTTACAAATTATCCACAGGAATCCAAATATCAGAGAAAAAAAACCCGGCACATGAAAGTCAATACCTGAATATATGCTCTGGGAAAAGGAACAGCAAGAACACTCTTGCTGAATGGAATACAGCAGCGATTTACAGCTAACACATTTAGGACTATTATAAACTATTATTGATTAGGATTAATAAAGATAGCCAAATGCTGAGTTCCAAAATAAAATTTGGAAACACTCCAGAATAATTCTAAAATTGTGCATCCTATAGAGGAGCATGAATATATAATTGAATACTGTTTGCCAAGAAACTGACAAAGATTCTAACATTCCTGAATTACTTTTATGAAGGATGACTTCTAGAGAAACCATAATAATGCTATACATCTGAAATACATTTTTTTTAAAACACAGAAAAGGAGGGCATGTTTGCAAACCATATGCCTGATGGAATTAATTTTCAAGGTCCTGAAGGCAATTTATACATATTTTGTCAAAAAAAAAAAAAAGTGGCCATAGGCATGTTTACTTGGGAAAGGAAATTAAAAAAAAAGATGTGGCTGGGCCAGCCATACTAAGTAGTCGGTAAAGTAAATTCTTTACTGAACTCTTTTTCCCTCAACTATTTTCAGACCTATGAGGCCCCTGGGTTTCATCTTTTCCCTAGTCCCCCATCAAAATGTATTTGCAATATGGATCTAATATCACCACTTTGTTCCTTAGGCCCTGTGTTGCTATTCTCAAAGGTCTCTGCTTTCTTTCCCATTATTAAATAAAAGGCTTTGTCCTGGTTGAAGTAATTTCAGCATTCAGAGAGCAACTGGGGAAGTTATAAGGTTATTTTACCTTTGAAATCTTACTATTAAACAACTGCCCATTCTATTTTCCTATAAAGCCAGTCTTGCTATGGGAAAGATAACCCACACATTGAAACTCCTTCTTAAACTATTTCAACTCCATATAAAAGTAGCAGGTTCTCTTTTTACATCAATGTTCCTCCATCTTTTTAATCTGGTCGACCCTATTCAGTGACTGAAGAACCCATTCCACAATTTCTATTATCTCCTACCAAGAAGGTGTACAAGAATATAAAAGCATCCCTGTTGTTAATTCAAAAGAAGCTAGTGATCTGAGGAGCCCAGAGAAGGTGACCCTGGGAGAGGTGATAAACCATACTGCACACATTGAAGAAATAGTGATTTCCTGGCATAAGCTTTCAATTGTTTCAGAAATCCTACTTCTCCCTTTTTCATTTTTAATCAGGGCGGTGGAGCTGCCACAAATGTTTAGTAGTTGGAAGGCAATGGTCAAAAACTCAAATGCTTATCCGGGCTCAGCAGCTCACAGAAATACAAGCTGTGGGCTGAGCGAGTGAGACACAGGGAGTGAGATACAAAGAGGTAGCAAATTCCCCTACAAGTTACATCTGTAACTCAGCTACATTGTGGCCATACAATGTTGCCAAATCATTTTTTTTAAGAAACCAGAAATACAGATTTTCTTGTAAAATTTGTTAGCAACTACCAATAATTCAAATTTTAAAAAACACTGGCTGAGACAACTCTGGGTGACACAAACTAAAGCCATCAGCTGTCAGGGTGTGTCTCATTTGTCACCCATTTGGTGCCTCTTTTACATAGTTATGATCACCTGGTTCAATTCCCTGATGATTTTACAGAAGAGACTTTACCTATGGAACCCAGAGAAATTGAGTAATATGATGGTTAATTTTATGTGTCAACTTGGAGGATGTTTTGGGATGAGATTAACATTTAAATCCGTGCATTTGGGGTAAAGCAGATTGCCCTCCATAACGTGGGTGGGACTTACACAATCATTTGAGGGCCTGAAAAGAACAGAGTGGTCTCCCTGAGCCGGAAGACTCCAGATCTCTGGAAGGTTCTCTAGAAGATTGCTTTGGGACTTTATCTGTACTATCAGCTCTCCTGGGTCCCAAGCCCACTGGTCCATACTACAGATTTTGAACTCACCAGCCTCCATAATCACATAAACCAATTCTTTATAATAAATATATGTATATATGTGTGTGTGTATATATATATATATACACATCCTACTGGTTCTGTTTCTTGAAAGAACCCTGACTAACATGAATGATTTGGCCAAAGTCACATAGCTACTTTGGGGGCAGGTCGGAGGAAGAATTGTTCTAACTCTGCCTAGAATATGTTCCAGTATATGTACTAGACCAGTAATCCTGGTGGAGTGAGAGAAGACATTACAGATATGCCTATGTGTATGTATATAAACAATAAAAACCTGAGACAGTATTTCTCAAAGTGTAATTGCAGCACTACAGAATCATGTAGATGCTTGCTTATATGCAGATTCCTAGGCCTAGCTCCAGATCTATTGAATCCAGGTCTCTAAGGTTTGGTCCAGGAATCTGCATCTTGAAAGTTCCCTAAGATTATTCCAATTCCTACTAAAATTTGAAAACACTGAAGTAATTAGGAGGCAATGCAGATTAGTGGTTAAGGGCATGGATTCTGAAGGTAAATTCCCTGCGTTTGAAGCCCAACCCCACCACTTACTAGCTATGTGAGTGACCTTGGGCCAGTGATAGAGATGATGTGAGGATTGAACAACAAAAGGTTATAAACACTTACACGTAATTAGCATGTAATTAATGGCAGGAATTACTACTAAACTCTCTCATCACAGGTGTTTTGGCACAATTTCAGTATCATGCTAATCAATATTTATAGTGATGATCACAGTGGCACTTTAAGATCTTGAATTACTTTCTGAAGCAAAAATCAGTGTGGTTAGATGCTCAGTGCTTCATTTTATGCAAATTCTTTGTAACTTGGTGATTTGTGTGTAATATTTACAATAACTTTCTGGAGATTAAAATATTTTATTAGCATGAATACCACATTTGGCTATAACACATAACAGAGAGTCTGCTGTATATGTGCACCATGTAGCGTGAAGACAGAAATATTCTTAGGTAGTATGGTCTTTCTGCAATCCACTGATCTCTTCTCTATTTCTGTAAGGGTTGATGCTTATTTTATTTATGTTTTAGCTCTCCAGCCCCTAGGTCAGACAGCCTCCATTATACTTATTCAAAATAAATTATTTCTTGAATTAAATTTTAACACTAATATAATGGCTTTGATCCAACCTTCTTCCACTAACAAATTGTCATGATACTATCTAAAGAAAAATATACACACAGTAGTTTAAAAAGTAAGCTAGAAATAATATGGACTCGTGGAATATTTAAATGATCTCCATGCCTCTCCCCCAAAAAAGTCCAATTCACTTGTATTTTAATCTTTTACCCCACCAAACTCTTAACCAGAGAGCAGTTATCAGCTAATAAACTGAACTTACCCAAATACAGGAGCTAGCACACAAGTAAAGGGAAGCCATATGAGAGAAAATTGAGAGAGGCCAGAAATATGGAAGTCTTTTTGATCATTGAGAACTGGATATAAAAACTTGGGTCTCTTTGTGTTTGAATTTGAGAAGGTCAAAAATCATCTTTTAACAGAGTGGATCTGCTTTAAGACAACTTAAAACATGGGAAATATTGGGCGCCTGGGTGGCTCAGTTGGTTAAGCGACTGCCTTCTGCTCAGGTCATGATCCTGGAGTCCCTGGATCGAGTCCCACATCGGGCTCCCTGCTCGCCAGGGAGTCTGCTTCTCCCTCTGACCCTCCCCCCTCTCATGTGCTCTCTCTCATTCTCTCTCTCTCAAATAAATAAATAAAATCTTAAAAAAAAAAAAACATGGGAAATATTTTGCAGAACTATGTGGCACAATTAAGGAATTGATTGAAGGTGAAAAATAAAAATAAGGGAAACCAACAATTTCAACAGGCAGGATTTGACTTAGAAGAGAGGGAATATGCCCAAGAAAATAAGGATGTGGGCAAAATAAAGCTTTGGGTATAAAAACTGTTATTCTCCCCTTTAGCACTTAAATCAGGAGGAAGGGTTCTCCAGAAGGGTGACTCCTGGTTGAGCAGAGGCCAGATGGGCCAAGAGTGAAGTGGCTGTTCCTGTAGAGGAGATGATCTGAGAACAGGAGAACATCAGCAATCTGAGGACTAGATTCAGGACTAGAATACCAGTGTTTACAATTTATCAGCCTAAGGGTAGACTAACACATCTACATGTCCCCAGTATCACACAAAACTCACCAACTTCACATTAGTGAGAGATTTCTAAATCAAAGAAAGAAGCAAGAATAAAGAAGCAGCAAGGGAAGGGGTTTTGCCAGGACCAGTCATCCACTGGCCCATTCAACTAGCAGTTAACCAAGGCCAACCCTGCACAAGGTACTGTTCAAGGAAAAAACAAAACAAAAGACATGGTCTCTGCCCCCAAAAGTTAGAATCTAGTCAAAGGACATAACATAAAGAATATGTATGTAAGAAACAACAGTAACACAAAGGAATAATCATAATGTTTGAGTTTCAATATTCTAGCAGAGTTAAAGGAAAGAAAGATTACTTTAATGGAAGTGAATTAGAAAGAATGAATGAATTTAAGGGTTTTTGAGAAGGCCTGGACAGTCAAGCTTGACTTGATTATAAGATGGAAGGAAGCCAATATATAAAGAAGTAGCACAAGCAAATGTCTGTGGAAGAAAAAAACAGAACAACCAAGTAAAGCAAGTAGTCAAATCCACTAGGACACAGAGTACTGGCTGGAGAGTTATGGTGGACAAGGCTGGAATCCCACCTGACTATCAAGGATCTTCATTGCTAAGCTACAGTGTTTGGGTTTTATTTGCTAGACAGTAGGAAGCCACTTAAGGCTTTAATCTGATTATAGCTGGTTTGCTCTATCTGATACAAAGTAGTATTTAGAAAAGGGTGAGAGCCAGAAGAAAAGCAACGTGACTCCTACAATAATCCAGAAGAGTGAATGATATATACCCAAATTAAAGTAATGGGTATAGGCATGGGAAGGAAAAGATTAATGGAAGTAATATCTGTTCCTAAAATGTAGAAT
>NW_023270377.1:36464105-36477129 GCF_011800145.1 Mirounga leonina
GAAGGAAAAGATTAATGGAAGTAATATCTGTTCCTAAAATGTAGAATGTTCTGATTTTAGTTAGCATATACACCTAGAAAATGAACATATATGTTATGAAAATATATATATATATATATATTCCCATAGGAATTAGAAACTGTTCCCAATTTTAGTATAGTAATTCTTGACATACCATTCCCAAATCCTTAAGAGATTTCTCAAATGTTTCTTCTCAGAGAGAAAATTTCTTTCAATACTTTTTTATCCTCTAAATTAAAATAAATCACCATTATCACCTGTCAAAAGCTCTTCCATTATTGCCATATAGAAGGACAAAGGAACAGTGCACACTGCAGACTACCAAAAACAGTTCCTGCCATTAATGAACTTAAACATGAAATTCATAGAAGTCTGGAGGTGCTATCACTTACAAAGCTCCTCCTTTCTGAATGTAATCATACTTTAGCCAAAAAATTTCTCTAAAGCTTTTATTCCCAAGATGCACACATATTACATGATGCCACAGAATAATTGTAAATTACCACATAGTTCTTGACACCCACTATGATGATTGTTCATTAAAGAAACCACAGATGTCAAAATGATAAAGATTAAAAATCTCTCCCCATCATTTTGAAGGAAAGAGGGGGCAAGCCATCTGAGAAACTAAGTTGAGACTCTCTGCAGGCCTTCCTGACTTCAATTTCTATCCCAACACAGTGAACAACATAATTTGTGGTGTTTTATTCTACTTCCAAAAAGCTTTGTGATCAGACACCAGAAAACAAATTTCTAGTTCTCCAGCATTAGAAAATTCCAGCTTTTCAGTTGGAATGAAACCTGCAGATCATTTCTCTCAGTCACCTCATTCTAAGGTCTAAAAATGAGGATCAAGGTCCTACAGCTGGTATGGCAAAGCTCTCTCACAGGCCTTCAATTCTAACTATTCGTACCCAAATGATGGGGTACCAGCCCCAGTGCATATACTGGGACACAAGGCAGAAAAATAAAAGACCAGCCACATACACACAGAGCAAGATAGCTTTTTTGTCCCCTCATGGAGTTGTGTACTAGTTCTAGGTTGTGGACCAGTCAAGATTCACGCAGATATATCCTACTATGACATTGGTGTCTACTTAGGAAATTAGCAAAAATGGGACAACATTAGAAAAAAAAACAAACCAACTCTGGAATACACAAAGTACTATTAAAAACACTTAGAAAATATAATAAAACACTTAGAAAAGACTTTGATCCTTATAGATCTAATTGAATTTAGTAGGAAAGTATCAGTACATCAATCCAGATGCCTCTAAAATGGAGTTAGTGGTGGGGCACCTGGGTGGCTCAGTTGGTTAAGCATCTGCCTTCAGCTCAGGTCATGATTCCAGAGTCCTGGGATAGAGTCCTGCATTGGGCTCCCTACTACCAGGGAGTCTGCTTCTCCCTCTCCTTCTGCCCATCCCCCTGCTTATGCTCTGTCTCTCCCTCTCTCTCAAATAAATAAAGTCTTTTTAAAAAATAAAATAAAATGGAGTTAGTGGTGAAATGCTGATCATTGATATATTAACATATTAAGCAAGTGTATAATTCTGGTCCATTTATAACTTTCAGGTATGAAATGCCTCTAGGAATTAGAATCAAAAGAAATTATTAAGAAACCCATAAATTCTGTCAGTAACTCAATCACCATAAGGTACTACCTAATAATTCTCAATAACCCAAGGAACTAACCTCTGATCAAAATAGGAGATAATCAACCTGCACTCAGTGTGTGTGTAGGATTTAGTGATTCTTACTTGATATCAAGACTCTTCCAGGGGCATCTGGGTGGCTCAGATGGTTGAGCATCTGCTTTCAGCTCAGGTCATGATCTCAGGGTCCTGGGATCGAGCTTCACGTCGGGCTCCCCCCTCAGCGGGGAGTCTGCTTCTCCCTCTCTCCCTGCCTCTCCCCCTGCTTGTGCTCTCTTGTGCTCTCTCTCTCTCAAATGAATAAATAAAATCTTAAAAAAAAAAAAAAAAAGACTCCTTCATAGCTGGGTTAGATCATGATCAATGCAAGCTGCCAGAGGCCTTCTTCTCCCTTGGGATTACCACGGCAACCACTGCCCACTCCCCACCTAAAAAGGCAGGTAAGGAGGTAACTCTACAGACAAGGAGCCCAATATGAAAACACAACATTGGTGGGTGTCTTCTGAGTTATGCCCTCTTATTAAATGGACGACCTTAGCTAAGCTGCTTAACTTCTCTGTACTCAGTTTTCCTCTCCTATAAAATAACACTGTTCCGAAGATTGCATTCAATGAGATAAAGTGTGCGAAAGCACCAGCAGTATCTAGCACATGGCAGTTCTCTACAAATGGTACATATTATTATACTATGTGGAAATATGACTCATTCCCATAAAAGCAATAATGTAGGATCCACATCAGAATACATATAAGATATAAAATACTATTTACCAAGAGGGGTCATGCTCTATGAGAGGCTCATCACTAGGAAGAATTTCAGCATTGATAAATTTAATGGCTTCTCCTACTGATAATTGGGTGCTGCTTCCACAAAAAAAAGTCATTTCTCCCCTTTTCTTACTATCATACCTTAAATCCACAAGTAGCTTGCTCCAGTGAATTAAAAGGTAAGCACTAACTGGAAGCGGAAACAAAATAAGCCATTATCAATGAATTTCACTTAAGCAGAGAGTAGTTTATCACATTCTTTGGCTCATCAGCAAGAAAGTATGGACTTAGAGCTGGGAAGGTTTAAGACAGGACATAAACTTTCACTACTTGACTATATTGCCAATAAGGAGCCTCAAGGGTATACTCCAAGGCTGTCCTGACTCATGCTTCAGAAAGGACCTATTTGCTCAGGCAGGAAACACAGTGATAGGGTCCAATCAGTCCCAGTAAACTGATCATGAACACTCACCACACAGAATGAGTTCAGACAACTGTCCTAACCAACCAAAAGAGACTGATTAGTCTTTAAGTCTCTTGATTGGCCTTGTGGACCGTTAAATATTTATCAGAAAACAATCAATCACTTAATCAATGGGACTTCTACCAACCCAAGTCCATGTCCCTCAGTCATATCCAACAACCAACCAGTTCAGAGGGTTAAAAACCTCAGTTACTTTGATGCCAACCTGCCAGCCTTTAATAAAACATCTTTCCTACATACAGTGCCCGTATGTTCATCAGGATTCTTTTTGCTAAGTGACAAAAACCAAAGTTAGATCAGCTTAAGCAGAGTAAAAATATATAGGAAGCATACTAAAGTATCTACGTTATTAAGGGACTGAACACTCAAACTGCAAGAAGTACACTTCTCTCCACAGTCTGACCCTTTCACTGTAGATTGGTTTCCTTTTTGGGGCAGCAAACCTAGTTATCAGAAGCTCCCGGGTTTCACACATTATAAATTCCCCCAGCCCAAAGGAAATTTTTCCTAATTCATTTGAAAATCTCAGGGGAAGGACCAGCTTGAGTCAGATGCTCACTATTGACCAGTTCACTGTGGCCCACTGTGGTGACAAGAGAAATGATGGAGTAGGAAAGAGTCATATAAAGAATGAAGCAGTGCCCACTGGAAGCTTGAGCCATTCCCAAAGGTAAGGAGGCACTGTTCCCAAAAGAAAGCAAAGGATAGTGCTGGATAGACAACAAAGGCAATCCACTATAGGTATTTATATGCAATTTTTATTTTAAAATCAGCATGGTGTGAAAACATATATGTTTGTTCATTTTGTAACTAAACCTTCACCAAATTTAACCACAAATTGTATAGCCTTTCAAGTCAGGTACCCTATTGTATCCCTGATCTCCTCAGGCCACTATTTCCACTATTGCCACCTCTAGACTCTTAGCTGAAACACAATGAACCTCCTAAGTAGCAAATTCTACAGGAAGAAATGCATTTACAATGATTTCACAACCATGCTTCTCTTGTCTAAAGCAGCCCTTAGGCAAGAATTATTTTCTTGTTATTCTAGGTGTCTAATTTTGACCTCAGATAACCTAAGAAGTTTTTGCAAGGCAATTTTATTACTGGAAACAATTTCATTATAGGAGAATATTAAGCAACTGGTAGAGTGAAGTCAAAAGGTCAGTATGCACATATAAACCACTTTCCTAGTTTACAATTCTGCCTGCTTATATTTAGCAAATTCTGAAGTAGCAAAATAGACTCAGTAGAAATATTAAAATATTTTTAAATTATCTTATGTTAGCATTTTTAATTATTTCCTCCAGAAACATATGTGCTGACTTTGATATTTGCAGTACACAAAATATTTTCAAGGCACTGGTTCTGGGGTTTACAAGATGGCTAATAATGAATCTTTTGTTGTCTTCTTCCTCTCTTAAGTGAAATGATCTCTTAATATCATTTGATATGCCATAAATCCTTACCTGTTTAAATCCATGTGATCGTGGTATACATGATCTTTGGAAAACAAATGTCTACCCATAGTCACATTCAGGTAAACAATTTCCAGAACATTAATCATGTCTGATCTCCCTTCCTGAGTGATCAGAGGTCTTCCAGGTTCAGGTGCTGGACAGGGTACAATAGTTCCCTACCCAGGTATAGAACTGAAGAATTGATCTCCCACAAAGCCACAGGAGCAAGGGAAGGAGAATCAGATCCAAAACAAAGGGAGATCAGACAAAGGACACTGCACTAGTTAGAGAAGCAGACAGTGAAAAAACTCATGAGTCAGGAGCATGGGTTTAATGCAACATCTAGTAAAGCTGAAGAAGAGCCACTGGGGCCCAAATTACTTTAAAAGAGCAAGAACCCTAGATTTTTCAAGAGAAATCATCTTTGCTATCCAAAATTCTACAACTCAATAGTCACCTGGGGTCTGGGTCTCCCACCAAAGCCCTGCCCAAAATTTCTGAGGATTCCTTAGGTGTGTAGAGGATAAGGATGGGGCAGAACTTGCATTCTCAAGGTCAGTTCAACTCCTACTTCCACAGCTTTGTCTGTCCTCCACCATTTGACCCAATGCCAAACTCAAGCTTTATTGAGGTCCCCATCCATTACCCCACTCACATAAAGCTTCCATGAAGATGAGAGACTTTGTCAATTATTTAAAGAGAGATATAAAAGGAGTATATACAAGAGCAAAGCAAACAATTTCAAATCAAACACTGAGCATCTCTTCTTAACTTATCTTTTGGCCATCCTACCACTGGATTATTTCCACAGGTCCCTTCACCCAGCTTTGCAGCATCTGCAAGCTTCTCTCTCCTCTCTTTCTCTGTTTACCTCTTTGGAAAGAGCACAACAAACTCCCCTCCTTATGGCAGGATGTCAACTTACCTCTTCTCCCCTGCGACCTTGGGTCTAGCCTCCAACATGTTCCTCTGTTTCACTTTGTGCCCCTAAGTGAATTTTCAAGCTGTTTTTACAAATAGAGCTTTTCCCTCCCTTCAGAACTTGGATGATAGTTGTTAAGATTTGGATTTAACTACTAATTCCCATTTCATAAGACTGAAGTGGAATCATTTGTCCCTAAATGGAGCTAATAAGGAGAAATGAGTTTGGGTATCTCTCCACTCCATGATTTAGGGACAGTGCAGCCTGAACTAAGGAGTGACTCCACATGATCATTCATAAGTTTGGGCATCTGAGTACAGTCTGGCAACCATTCTCAGCTTCTTCTCTGATCTCTCTAGTTGTGGGAACTGACTCTCCTTTTCAGAAATAAATTCTGACTTTTGGTTCATCAGAAAAGGTACATATAGGCAAATATTGATCATCTTTGAAATCTCAGGTAAGTCCCCTATGATCCCACATTCCACATTGCACCAAGCTGACTTATAAGAACTCTGGCCCCTGAAACCTCTCCTCACCCTGGCATACAGAGAAGCAGGAGAACTTTCTATGAAGGCAGGTTCCAAATCTGGTCTGATTCTGCTAAAACCACAGATGACACTGGCTCATGAGAAAAAGCAAAAAGGCAAACATGACATGGAACTAGAAATCCAGACAGGTCTTGGGAGATCCAATTTACTATCCCTCTGCCTTGGGTATCACAAGGAATTCAACACAAGTTACACCAAAAGCCTTCTACCCTTTTGGATTCATTTGACCAGTTAAATCTTTTATGATAATCTAATTGGGACATAATCTTTAGCCACCGGATATTTGTTATTCCCTACATAATGTAATCTGAATACAAATCACCCAAGAAAATGATAAATAGGCTTGATATATAGAAGTCCCCAGTTCACTCATCATTCATTGATTAACTCAACAAATGTTTATTGAGGGCCTACCATATGCCCACCAGCTCAAGCTCACAGGTTTTCTAGAAAGCTCTTGCCATGATTGTGTTCACCCATTTAAAAAGCCACACACTTACAGAAGAGGTTACTGTTTCCAAGATGCATGTGAAATCTACATGAACAATACTCCTTTCCTAGCCAGCTATCATAACAGGCCTGTCAAAGGAGCAAGGCATGGGTTTATCCTCATTCCCACTTTCTTTCCCTAAAACACATCTGGTTCTTCACTGTTCTTAAAGGCATCTTTGAGTTAACAAAACCAAAATAAAAGCTTTTTTATTTTTCCCCAAAACTGTTTCTATCCTAATGTTCACAGTTAATGGTGTCACCTTTCACCCAGTTGAAAGGTAGCCTTACAATCACAGTTGATGCTCCCTCTCTCTCACTTCTCATATCCAATCCACCAGCAAGTCTCTTTTGTTCTACCCAAAATCCCATCCACCATCCTGCAACCCATTTTTCACCATACCCACCACTACTGCCTAAACAAAGCCAACAACACTTTTAACCTAGACAATTGTAACATTTTCTAACTGGTGTCCCCATTCACTCTTAACCCCTTACAAAATCCATTCTAGCATCTAGAAACTAAACCCACATATGTCTTCTACTTCTCAATGGCTTCCCATCACACTTGAAATAAAATCTTTACGCAGTTACAAAGGGCCTGTATCCATCATTCTCAGTTTTGGCTGCTCATCAGAAACACATAAAGAGCTTTTAAAAATACCTAAGTGCCATCCAGATTAATTAAATCAAAGTCTCTGGAGGTGGACTCCAGCACTGGTTTGTTGTTGTGCTATTGTTGTGGTTGTTTTAAAGTGTGCTTTCAGAGTAGGGGACCCCTGCTCTCCATGTCTTCCTCTCTGAGTTCATCTCTTGCCCCATCCCCTCCATTCATTACTAGCCTCACTAGCCACTCTGAAGGCTTTCTTCAAACCACAGTTTCTCTGCTTTACCTGTAAAGCTCTTCATTCTCACCCTCCACCCCCCACCCCCCACCACTGACCATCTTCATCTCACTGGTTCCTTCTCATCATTCAGGTCTCTACCCAAATACATTACCTCTTTGGAGGCGTTCTGGGGCCACCTAATAATCTACACCAGTGGTTCTCAAGGTGTAGTCTCTACAGCAGCAGCAACACCCGACAACTTTTTAAAAATGTACATTTGCGGGCGCCTGGGTGGCTCAGTTGGTTAAGCAACTGCCTTCGGCTCGGGTCATGATCCTGGAGTCCCAGGATCGAGTCCCGCATCGGGCTCCCTGCTCGGCAGGGAGTCTGCTTCTCCCTCTGACCCTCCTCCCTCTCATGCTCTCTGTCTCTCATTCTCTCTCTCTCAAATAAATAAATAAAATCTTTAAAAAAAAAAAAAAGGTACATTTGCAGGACTCACACCAGGCCCTTATTAAATCAGGGGCCCTGAGGGAGAGAGCACAGGAATCTTAATGTTTTAATGAGTCCTACAGGTGATTCTGATGCACACTAAAGTTTGAGAAGCACTATTGTGTGTGTGTGTGTGTGTATGTAATGCGTGTACATATGTATATATTTATCTGACTACCTCTACCCTTCTACTCTTTTTTTTCTAAGATTTATTTATCTGACAGAGAGAGAGAGAGAGCACAAGCAGGGAGAGGCAGAGGGAGAGGGAGAAGCAGGCTCCTCACTGAGCAAGGAGCCCGATGCGGGGCTCAATCCCAGGACCCTGGAATCATGACCTGAGCCGAAGGCAGACACTTAATAACTGAGCCACCCAGGTGCCCCCACCCTTCTACTCTTTATTACCTGACTTTACCTTCTTCACAGCAGCCATCTGAAATTTTTATTTAATTTTTTAAATTGTCTGTCCCTCCCCCCACCCAGAATAAGCTCCCTGGAAACCTATGTTCACTCTTACATGCCCAATGATTAGAGTAGTATCTGACACATAGTAAGTACTCAGTAAATATTTATGAATAAGTGAACCCACAAACAAACCAATTTAGTCCCTTTCTCCCCCAGAAGCTCTAAGGGTTTGGTTTGGTTTGTTTCCCTCTAGAGTCAGGGCCCCTGAGGAAGATGTATACAGGGATCTACAGCAGAAGGTCTCAGAAAACAATATCAAAATCAAACCAAATGGCCATACACCAGGCAACTCTAGCTCTTCAGAAGGGAGTTTTTTTTAAATGTTGAACATGCTTGGCTCATATGAATGTGAAGTAATTGCTATATGTGACTAATGCACAGCTGGAAGGCCTCATTAAATCTCAGGTAGCCTGCCAAGGTATTTTTCCAAGGAAACAAAAAGGCAAGGAAAGAGCACTCAAGAAGGTATACGAAAGCAGAGATAAGGAGGGGGTTGGGCACTCAGGTCGGAAGCCAAAATAATCCCACCCCCAAAGGATATTCTCCCTTGACTCAGGACCCTGGAAATGGTGGTTTTCTGTTCATACGTGTGTCTCCTCCCACTCTACCCATACCACCGTTCCCAATAAATGAAAAGTATCTTTTGTTTGATTTAAATTTCTTTAAATTTTAGTGACGAACTTTGCAGATCTTTACATTTGTAACATCTTTTTCTGTGAATGGCCTGTTCGTGTAGTGTTCTTTTAGGCTGTTTGCCATTTTCCAGTTAATTGGCAATTAAATTTACTCTTATGTATCATATGTGCTGTCATTATTTTCCCTACTTTGCATTTCACTCTTGACTTTGTTTTGATGATTCCTCCCTCAGTCACAACTTAAATTTTTATTTAGTAAAATGTACCCATCTTTTGTGTTAATGTTTCTGATTTTATGTCAATAAATAGAAAGGCTTCCTCTACATCTAATACACTGAAATATTCACCCATACCTCCTATCCGTACTTCTGTGGCTCTATTTTTTTTTTTTTTTTTTTTTAGGTTTAACTCTTTCATCCATTTGGAGTTTATTTTGGTGTGAAGAATGAGGAAAGGTTCTGGGGCACCTGGGGGGCTCAGTCAGTTAAGCATCTGCCTTTGGCTCTGGTCATGATCTCAGGGTCCTAGAATCGAGCCCTAAGTCTGCTTCTCCTTCTCCCTTTGTTCCTCCCTACTGCTCATGCTCTCACTCTCTCTCTCTCAAATAAATAAATAAAATCTTTTAAAGAATTTAAAAATTTTAAAAAAGAACGAGGAAAGGTTCTAATATTATTTTTTTGTCCAAATAATAAGTCCATTTAGGAAACCCTATAACCTCAGCATTTAGCACAGTAAAACTGTACATAGTTGGTGTTGAATTTCTATCTACCAAATTATTGGAAGGGTGATGAAGCTACAAAAGAACTATGGATCACACACAAAAACAGATTCCAATAAAACATGTGGGTATTATGACTTTAATGTGACATTAATACATATTGATGTATATTTTAATAAGTAGACAAGTATTAATCAATGCAAATTTGGTTATTACTAATGCCAATTGCAACAGTAACAATAACTACTGTTTATCAAGCACTTACTATGCTTCACACACTGTAAGTGCCTTAAATATGTTAACTTACTCAATCCTCAAAATATGAGGAGTTTCTATTCCTATCTTAATTTTACAGATGAGAATACTGAGGCATCAAGAGATGAAGAAACTTGCTCAAAGTCCCATGACTAGCATCTGGCAGATTAACACCCTGAGATAGAAGCACTGAGAATTCTATGCTTTAACCACTATGTTACCCTGTCTTGTAGATCATTGTTGACCAAAAATAGAAAAAAAACAACAGGATGTTTTTGCTATTAACATCTAAAAGGTGTACACATTTTATTAGGACATTCTATGTTTCTAATTCTGTATTTCTAATCTGAAAATTGAAATGATATGCCCCTATCCCCACCCTCACCCAATCTCCCTCCAAAATTACCTTCCTCAGAACTCAATATTACCTTTGGCTACAATATCTGATAAAGGACCTATGAGGGTCCAACACAAGGTAACTCAACACTTGAACTATATCTCCCCTTACCCATATTCCTTCACATCTTTTAAGTTCAAAATCCCACCACAAATTGCTGCAATTTCCAAGCACGCCCTGATCTGAAATGTATGTACTACAGAGCTGCACTGAATAATCTGGTCTATGTAGCAAAGTCAAAAATTCCTTCTCAGAATCTTATGCTATAAGTTAGGTTTTTAAAGATTTGGACAAGATTATTCAAAATATTATTAACAACAACAGGTGTCATTTTGTAACTCTAGCTTTTATTTAGAAAAATGAGTAGAACCTTTGGTATCATGATGGCAACATAAAGGTCTTTTTGCTCCCTTCTGCTCTCAAAATTCTGAAACCACAAAGATGACAGGAAACAAAAACACAAACTCCAACTTCAGTGAAATGAAGAAGTGACTATAATCCAACATTTGAAGATGGAAAGCAGATGGAGGGAACATTTTAGCAGAGAGGAGAAAAATCAAGCCAATGACTACAAGAAGCAAGCCAATTTGCCCCTGGAAATGCTTACGAAATGGAGATGCTGGGTACTTTGGAAGATGAAAGTAAGGGCAGTTGCTAAAATGAAGGGATTTTTAGACTCTTTCAATCACTGGTGGGCTGCAGCTGGTTTGTACCAGCTTGCAAGGGTGAACTCTGCAGTGACCTCACATTGGTAGCTTGAAATCAACTATAAGATGAATATTTGGAGAAGGTGGCAAATGCTACAAATCAGAGTTTTGTTTTGTTTTGAATTTTTTAGAGAGCTAGTTGTTAAACATTTACCAGCACATCACAGCTCCCAAGTCCTAACCTTCAGCACCCACTAGAAATCTGAGGTTTATTTTCCAGAGAAAGTAAATGACAGAGGTTTCAGACTCAGGCACAGCAGTCACGAAAGAGGGCAAGTGAAAGGTACAATGCTGAAAACAAGCGCAATATGTGAAAATCTGTACAATGATCACAGAAATTGCCTTCAGGTTGCATTCCCCTTGTCAAGAGATTGGGGATCCTTCTCTGGTGAAACTAAACTGCCCAAGAGAAAAGGCTTAGGTATAACGATATTTTGTGGGTGGGCAGGCCCCTCAAAAAAAGATCTAGCTAACTTCTCTGATCAACTTGCGGTGAATTAGTCCATTTAGACATGCAAAGTCTACAAAATTCATTTCCCAAACACACTTTTTCAAGAAGCCACTACAAGTTATGCCTTAACCAAAACCAAAAAATAAACTAAAAAGGAATAGGACATGGATTTAGAAAACAAAGAGAGAGGCAGTGGGCCCTCCCAGAGTAACAGCTGTGCCTCAGGCCCTGTGAACACAGTGCACACAGGGGCAGGAGGCAGAGGACTCTAAGAAGCAGGAAAAAAGGGGAGTTGGTAAATTATCTGGCTGCTTGAGCATACAGAATACTGTACTGGAGATATTTTGCAGAACTGTTAGAGGACATTGGAAGACATAGCATTCCAAAAACATTAAAGGGAAAAAATGAGGCAATTATTAACTCCAGCTAAAAATAACAACAAAAATAAGAAAAGAAATGCAGTCACACAAGAGATCACTCAACTGTGGAAAGCACTGACATAGTCATAAGAAGATACTGGGAAAAGATGTAACTAAAAATTTAGACATAATAAATTATATAAGGAAGAAGTAAAGTTTTTAACTTTACTACATAAACCAAATTATTTAGTGCAGTTTTGTTTCATTTCAAATCATTTCAAATCAGAGCATGCTTGGAAACAACAGCAATTTATGTGGGATTTTGAACTTAAAGATGAGGTATAAGTAAGTAAAGATCCTCATATAGCCTAATAGAAAGTAAAAATGATTAATCAAGAGGCATATTATTTTCAAATAAGGAAGTAAATGTCAGAACAAGTAGCTAAAAACATTGAAGTGGTTCTTCTAGTAAGTGAAACAAGGCAGTAAGAGAAGAGAAAAAAGAAGTGTTTTTTGTCATATGCTCTATAAAAATATTTGATTTAATAATTTTCATATAATACTGTCACCATAATTGTTTAATTTAAATAATTAAGAAATAAAGGAATAAAGAAAAATAAAAGTTTATAAATTACGGGCAACTCCAGCAAATGTGGCAGTTATTCTGATATTCTAGTAATAATGGGATTCCTGCATTGTTACAAGAAAAATTTCCAAATCAGGAGAGATCTGTTTAAAACATCTTGCAGTAAACCATCCGAGTATCCATCATCAGGTACTATAGTCAAAGCCTTAGTTATGGATCATTAGACAAGAGTACTTGTGATGACGATGTCAAGGATAAATTAGGACAGACTTATCTTCCAATCTTATCTTTTGGAGGAAGCCACAATCTTTTTTTGGGACAACCATACTTACTCATCAAATGTTCATAATAGATAAAATTTATGTATCCTTTTTGTATTTCCAATTTCATTTTCTAAAGAAGATAGAAAAATTTTTTTCTCTTTATAGTTTTCTTCATACTTTTTATTTCCTGCTTTGAAATGCCAATCTAACTTCTAGAAAAGAAAATTGATTTCATAATTACTGAGGCGGGGGGAGGTTTAGAGTGGTAAAAACAAGAGGCCCAAAGCTTAGTGGTAAGGAAGAAATACATCATTCTTTCTGGAATTTTGGTAGGGAAAAGACTAAGAAACTCAATGAATGGTATCAGGGGTTATGCGGGGAAGAATTTTCCAGATAGGGAAAATCTGTGTTGTACAAAGACAAAGAGAAATGATGCAATTAAGAAAGGAAAGAAAAGAAAGAAAGAAAGAAAGAAAGAAAGAAAGAAAGAAAGAAAGAAAGAAAGAAAGAAAGAAAGAAAGAGAGA